>NW_027552470.1:0-86288 GCF_045843805.1 Urocitellus parryii | reverse complement strand
CACACAAACCATAGTGATAGAACTTGGAACCTCATTATTGTGCCAAGTTTCAAAGAGCTAGCACAAACCGTGTTTGATTTAGAGTTCCAACTACATGTATCCATATAGGAGAAAGCAGAGTGAAACCTAAACATGAAAACGGTTACTTCAAAGGAACGGTTTAACCTAGAAGAACGAAATTTAGTGAGCCAAGTGAGATTCGTGTACTGATCACTACCTGCAAGTATCATCAAGATTGGGTGAAAAAATGTTTCCTGAGATTTCAGGAAACTCGTAGTTTTTTGGAAGCTTGGCAACCCCTTTCAATGAAAGGGATTCTCGTCAGTCTCTGCTTGGGGCTACTTCAATAGCACACAAACCATAGCGATAGAACTTGGAACTACATTATTGTGCCAAGTTTCAAAGAGCTAGCACAAACCGTGTTTGATTTAGAGTTCCAACTACATGTATCCATATAGGAGAAAACAGAGTGAAACCTAAACATGAAAACGGTTACTGCAAAGGAACGGTTTAACCTAGAAGAACAAAATTTAGTGAGCCAAGTGAGATTCGTGTACTGATCACTACCTGCAAGTATCATCAAGATTGGGTGAAAAAATGTTTGCTGAGATTTCAGGAAATTCGTCGTTTTTTGGAAGCTTGGCAACCCCTTTCAATGAAAGGGATTCTCGTCAGTCTCTGCTTGGGGCTACTTCAATAGCACACAAACCATAGCGATAGAACTTGGAACTACATTATTGTGCCAAGTTTCAAAGAGCTAGCACAAACCGTGTTTGATTTAGATTTCCAACTACATGTATCCATATAGGAGAAAACAGAGTGAAACCTAAACATGAAAACGGTTACTGCAAAGGAACGGTTTAACCTAGAAGAACAAAATTTAGTGAGCCAAGTGAGATTCGTGTACTGATCACTACCTGCAAGTATCATCAAGATTGGGTGAAAAAATGTTTGCTGAGATTTCAGGAAACTCGTAGTTTTTTGGAAGCTTGGCAACCCCTTTCAATGAAAGGGATTCTCATCAGTCTCTGCTTGGGGCTACTTCAATAGCACACAAACCATAAAGATAGAACTTGGAGCTACATTATTGTGCCAAGTTTCAAAGAGCTAGCACAAACCGTGTTTGATTTAGAGTTCCAACTACATGTATCCATATAGGAGAAAGCAGAGTGAAACCTAAACATGAAAACGGTTACTGCAAAGGAACGGTTTAACCTAGAAGAACGAAATTTAGTGAGCCAAGTGAGATTCGTGTACTGATCACTACCTGCAAGTATCATCAAGATTGGGTGAAAAAAATGTTTGCTGAGATTTCAGGAAACTCGTAGTTTTTTGGAAGCTTGGCAACCCCTTTCAATGAAAGGGATTCTCGTCAGTCTCTGCTTGGGCCTACTTCAATAGCACACAAACCATAGCGATAGAACTTGGAACTACATTATTGTGCCAAGTTTCAAAGAGCTAGCACAAACCATGTTTGATTTAGAGTTCCAAATACATGTATCCATATAGGAGAATGCAGAGTGAAACCTAAACATGAAAACGGTTACTGCAAAGGAACGGTTTAACCTAGAAGAACGAAATTCGGTGAGCCAGGTGGGATTGGTGTACTGATCATTAAATGGAAGTATCATCAAGATTGTGTGAAAAAAATGTTTGCTGAGATTTCAGGAAACTCGTAGTTTTTTGGAAGCTTCGCAACCCCTTTCAATGAAAGGGATTCTCGTCAGTCTCTGCTTGGGGCTACTTCAATAGCACACAAACCATAGCGATAGAACTTGGAACTAGATTATTGTGCCAAGTTACAAAGAGCTAGCACAAACCGTGTTTGATTTAGAGTTCCAACTACATGTATCCATATAGGAGAAAACAGAGTGAAACCTAAACATGAAAACGGTTACTGCAAAGGAACGGTTTAACCTAGAAGAACGAAATTTAGTGAGCCAAGTGAGATTCGTGTACTGATCACTACCTGCAAGTATCATCAAGATTGGGTGAAAAAATGTTTGCTGAGATTTCAGGAAACTCGTAGTTTTTTGGAAGCTTGATAACCCCTTTCAATGAAAGGGATTCTCGTCAGTCTCTGCTTGGGGCTACTTCAATAGCACACAAACCATAGCGATAGAACTTGGAACTACATTATTGTGCCAAGTTTCAAAGAGCTAGCACAAACCGTGTTTGATTTAGAGTTCCAACTACATGTATCCATATAGGAGAAAGCAGAGTGAAACCTAAACATGAAAAACGGTTACTGCAAAGGAACGGTTTAACCTAGAAGAACGAAATTTAGTGAGCCAAGTGAGATTCGTGTACTGATCACTACCTGCAAGTATCATCAAGATTGGGTGAAAAAATGTTTGCTGAGATTTCAGGAAACTCGTAGTTTTTTGGAAGCTTGGCAACCCCTTTCAATGAAAGGGATTCTCGTCAGTCTCTGCTTGGGCCTACTTCAATAGCACACAAACCATAGCGATAGAACTTGGAACTACATTATTGTGCCAAGTTTCAAAGAGCTAGCACAAACCGTGTTTGATTTAGAGTTCCAACTACATGTATCCATATAGGAGAAAACAGAGTGAAACCTAAACATGAAAACGGTTACTGCAAAGGAACGGTTTAACCTAGAAGAACGAAATTCGGTGAGCCAAGTGGGATTGGTGTACTGATCATTAAATGGAAGTATCATGAAGATTGGGTGAAAAAATGTTTGCTGAGATTTCAGGAAACTCGTAGTTTTTTGGTAGGTTGGCAACCCCTTTCAATGAAAGGGATTCTCGTCAGTCTCTGCTTGGGGCTACTTCAATAGCACACAAACCATAGCAATAGAACTTGGAACTACATTATGGTGACAAGTTTCAAAGAGCTAGCACAAACCGTGTTTGATTTAGATTTCCAACTACATGTATCCATATAGGAGAAAACAGAGTGAAACCTAAACATGAAAACGGTTACTGCAAAGGAACGGTTTAACCTAGAAGAACGAAATTTAGTGAGCCAAGTGAGATTCATGTACTGATCACTACCTGCAAGTATCATCAGGATTGGGTGAAAAAATGTTTGCTGAGATTTCAGGAAACTCGTAGTTTTTGGAAGCTTGGCAACCCCTTTCAATGAAAGGGATTCTCGTCAGTCTCTGCTTGGTGCTACTTCAATAGCACACAAACCATAGCGATAGGACTTGGAACTACATTATTGTGCCAAGTTTCAAAGAGCTAGCACAAACCGTGTTTGATTTAGAGTTCCAACTACATGTATCCATATAGGAGAAAGCAGAGTGAAACCTAAACATGAAAACGGTTACTGCAAAGGAACGGTTTAACCTAGAAGAACGAAATTTGGTGAGCCAAGTGGGATTGGTGTACTGATCATTAAATGGAAGTATCATGAAGATTGTTTGAAAAAATGTTTGCTGAGATTTCAGGAAACTCGTAGTTTTTTGGAAGCTTGGCAACCCCTTTCAATGAAAGGGATTCTCGTCAGTCTCTGCTTGGGCCTACTTCAATAGCACACAAACCATAGCGATAGAACTTGGAACTACATTATTGTGCCAAGTTTCAAAGAGCTAGCACAAACCGTGTTTGATTTAGAGTTCCAACTACATGTATCCATATAGGAGAAAACAGAGTGAAACCTAAACATGAAAACGGTTACTGCAAAGGAACGGTTTAACCTAGAAGAACAAAATTTAGTGAGCCAAGTGAGATTCGTGTACTGATCACTACCTGCAAGTATCATCAAGATTGGGTGAAAAAATGTTTGCTGAGATTTCAGGAAATTCGTCGTTTTTTGGAAGCTTGGCAACCCCTTTCAATGAAAGGGATTCTCGTCAGTCTCTGCTTGGGGCTACTTCAATAGCACACAAACCATAGCGATAGAACTTGGAACTACATTATTGTGCCAAGTTTCAAAGAGCTAGCACAAACCGTGTTTGATTTAGATTTCCAACTACATATATCCATATAGGAGAAAACAGAGTGAAACCTAAACATGAAAACGGTTACTGCAAAGGAACGGTTTAACCTAGAAGAACGAAATTTAGTGAGCCAAGTGAGATTCGTGTACTGATCACTACCTGCAAGTATCATCAAGATTGGGTGAAAAAATGTTTGCTGAGATTTCAGGAAACTCGTAGTTTTTTGGAAGCTTGGCAACCCCTTTCAATGAAAGGGATTCTCATCAGTCTCTGCTTGGGGCTACTTCAATAGCACACAAACCATAAAGATAGAACTTGGAGCTACATTATTGTGCCAAGTTTCAAAGAGCTAGCACAAACCGTGTTTGATTTAGAGTTCCAACTACATGTATCCATATAGGAGAAAGCAGAGTGAAACCTAAACATGAAAACGGTTACTGCAAAGGAACGGTTTAACCTAGAAGAACGAAATTTAGTGAGCCAAGTGAGATTCGTGTACTGATCACTACCTGCAAGTATCATCAAGATTGGGTGAAAAAAATGTTTGTTGAGATTTCAGGAAACTCGTAGTTTTTTGGAAGCTTGGCAACCCCTTTCAATGAAAGGGAATCTCGTCAGTCTCTGCTTGGGCCTACTTCAATAGCACACAAACCATAGCGATAGAACTTGGAACTACATTATTGTGCCAAGTTTCAAAGAGCTAGCACAAACCATGTTTGATTTAGAGTTCCAAATACATGTATCCATATAGGAGAATGCAGAGTGAAACCTAAACATGAAAACGGTTACTGCAAAGGAACGGTTTAACCTAGAAGAACGAAATTCGGTGAGCCAGGTGGGATTGGTGTACTGATCATTAAATGGAAGTATCATCAAGATTGTGTGAAAAAAATGTTTGCTGAGATTTCAGGAAACTCGTAGTTTTTTGGAAGCTTCGCAAACCCTTTCAATGAAAGGGATTCTCGTCAGTCTCTGCTTGGGGCTACTTCAATAGCACACAAACCATAGCGATAGAACTTGGAACTAGATTATTGTGCCAAGTTACAAAGAGCTAGCACAAACCGTGTTTGATTTAGAGTTCCAACTACATGTATCCATATAGGAGAAAACAGAGTGAAACCTAAACATGAAAACGGTTACTGCAAAGGAAAGGTTTAACCTAGAAGAACGAAATTTAGTGAGCCAAGTGAGATTCGTGTACTGATCACTACCTGCAAGTATCATCAAGATTGGGTGAAAAAATGTTTGCTGAGATTTCAGGAAACTCGTAGTTTTTTGGAAGCTTGATAACCCCTTTCAATGAAAGGGATTCTCGTCAGTCTCTGCTTGGGGCTACTTCAATAGCACACAAACCATAGCGATAGAACTTGGAACTACATTATTGTGCCAAGTTTCAAAGAGCTAGCACAAACCGTGTTTGATTTAGAGTTCCAACTACATGTATCCATATAGGAGAAAGCAGAGTGAAACCTAAACATGAAAACGGTTACTGCAAAGGAACGGTTTAACCTAGAAGAACGAAATTTAGTGAGCCAAGTGAGATTCGTGTACTGATCACTACCTGCAAGTATCATCAAGATTGGGTGAAAAAATGTTTGCTGAGATTTCAGGAAACTCGTATTTTTTTGGAAGCTTGGCAACCCCTTTCAATGAAAGGGATTCTCGTCAGTCTCTGCTTGGGGCTACTTCAATAGCACACAAACCATAGCGATAGAACTTGGAACTACATTATTGTGCCAAGTTTCAAAGAGCTAGCACAAACCGTGTTTGATTTAGAGTTCCAACTACATGTATCCATATAGGAGAAAACAGAGTGAAACCTAAACATGAAAACGGTTATGCAAAGGAACGGTTTAACCTAGAAGAACAAAATTTAGTGAGCCAAGTGAGATTCGTGTACTGATCACTACCTGCAAGTATCATCAAGATTGGGTGAAAAAATGTTTGCTGAGATTTCAGGAAATTCGTCGTTTTTTGGAAGCTTGGCAACCCCTTTCAATGAAAGGGATTCTCGTCAGTCTCTGCTTGGGGCTACTTCAATAGCACACAAACCATAGCGATAGAACTTGGAACTACATTATTGTGCCAAGTTTCAAAGAGCTAGCACAAACCGTGTTTGATTTAGATTTCCAACTACATGTATCCATATAGGAGAAAACAGAGTGAAACCTAAACATGAAAACGGGTACTGCAAAGGAACGGTTTAACCTAGAAGAACGAAATTTGGTGAGCCAAGTGGGATTGGGGTACTGATCATTAAATGGATGTATCATCAAGATTGGGTGAAAAAATATTTGCTGAGATTTCAGGAAACTCGTAGTTTTTTGGAAGCTTGGCAACCCCTTTCAATAAAGGGATTCTCGTCAGTCTCTGCTTGGGGCTACTTCAATAGCACACAAACCATAGCGATAGAACTTGGGAACCTCATTATTGTGCCAAGTTTCAAAGAGCTAGCACAAACCGTGTTTGATTTAGAGTTCCAACTACATGTATCCATATAGGAGAAAGCAGAGTGAAACCTAAACATGAAAACGGTTACTTCAAAGGAACGGTTTAACCTAGAAGAACGAAATTTAGTGAGCCAAGTGAGATTCGTGTACTGATCACTACCTGCAAGTATCATCAAGATTGGGTGAAAAAATGTTTCCTGAGATTTCAGGAAACTCGTAGTTTTTTGGAAGCTTGGCAACCCCTTTCAATGAAAGGGATTCTCGTCAGTCTCTGCTTGGGGCTACTTCAATAGCACACAAACCATAGCGATAGAACTTGGAACTACATTATTGTGCCAAGTTTCAAAGAGCTAGCACAAACCGTGTTTGATTTAGAGTTCCAACTACATGTATCCATATAGGAGAAAACAGAGTGAAACCTAAACATGAAAACGGTTACTGCAAAGGAACGGTTTAACCTAGAAGAACAAAATTTAGTGAGCCAAGTGAGATTCGTGTACTGATCACTACCTGAAAGTATCATCAAGATTGGGTGAAAAAATGTTTGCTGAGATTTCAGGAAATTCGTCGTTTTTTGGAAGCTTGGCAACCCCTTTCAATGAAAGGGATTCTCGTCAGTCTCTGCTTGGGGCTACTTCAATAGCACACAAACCATAGCGATAGAACTTGGAACTACATTATTGTGCCAAGTTTCAAAGAGCTAGCACAAACCGTGTTTGATTTAGATTTCCAACTACATGTATCCATATAGGAGAAAACAGAGTGAAACCTAAACATGAAAACGGTTACTGCAAAGGAACGGTTTAACCTAGAAGAACGAAATTTAGTGAGCCAAGTGAGATTCGTGTACTGATCACTACCTGCAAGTATCATCAAGATTGGGTGAAAAAATGTTTGCTGAGATTTCAGGAAACTCGTAGTTTTTTGGAAGCTTGGCAACCCCTTTCAATGAAAGGGATTCTCATCAGTCTCTGCTTGGGGCTACTTCAATAGCACACAAACCATAAAGATAGAACTGGAGCTACATTATTGTGCCAATTTTCAAAGAGCTAGCACAAACCGTGTTTGATTTAGAGTTCCAACTACATGTATCCATATAGGAGAAAGCAGAGTGAAACCTAAACATGAAAACGGTTACTGCAAAGGAACGGTTTAACCTAGAAGAACGAAATTTAGTGAGCCAAGTGAGATTCGTGTACTGATCACTACCTGCAAGTATCATCAAGATTGGGTGAAAAAAAATGTTTGCTGAGATTTTCAGGAAACTCGTAGTTTTTTGGAAGCTTGGCAACCCCTTTCAATGAAAGGGATTCTCGTCAGTCTCTGCTTGGGCCTACTTCAATAGCACACAAACCATAGCGATAGAACTTGGAACTACATTATTGTGCCAAGTTTCAAAGAGCTAGCACAAACCATGTTTGATTTAGAGTTCCAAATACATGTATCCATATAGGAGAATGCAGAGTGAAACCTAAACATGAAAACGGTTACTGCAAAGGAACGGTTTAACCTAGAAGAACGAAATTCGGTGAGCCAGGTGGGATTGGTGTACTGATCATTAAATGGAAGTATCATCAAGATTGTGTGAAAAAAATGTTTGCTGAGATTTCAGGAAACTCGTAGTTTTTTGGAAGCTTCGCAACCCCTTTCAATGAAAGGGATTCTCGTCAGTCTCTGCTTGGGGCTACTTCAATAGCACACAAACCATAGCGATAGAACTTGGAACTAGATTATTGTGCCAAGTTACAAAGAGCTAGCACAAACCGTGTTTGATTTAGAGTTCCAACTACATGTATCCATATAGGAGAAAACAGAGTGAAACCTAAACATGAAAACGGTTACTGCAAAGGAACGGTTTAACCTAGAAGAACGAAATTTAGTGAGCCAAGTGAGATTCGTGTACTGATCACTACCTGCAAGTATCATCAAGATTGGGTGAAAAAATGTTTGCTGAGATTTCAGGAAACTCGTAGTTTTTTGGAAGCTTGATAACCCCTTTCAATGAAAGGGATTCTCGTCAGTCTCTGCTTGGGGCTACTTCAATAGCACACAAACCATAGCGATAGAACTTGGAACTACATTATTGTGCCAAGTTTCAAAGAGCTAGCACAAACCGTGTTTGATTTAGAGTTCCAACTACATGTATCCATATAGGAGAAAGCAGAGTGAAACTAAACATGAAAACGGTTACTGCAAAGGAACGGTTTAACCTAGAAGACGAAATTTAGTGAGCCAAGTGAGATTCGTGTACTGATCACTACCTGCAAGTATCATCAAGATTGGGTGAAAAAATGTTTGCTGAGATTTCAGGAAACTCGTAGTTTTTTGGAAGCTTGGCAACCCCTTTCAATGAAAGGGATTCTCGTCAGTCTCTGCTTGGGCCTACTTCAATAGCACACAAACCATAGCGATAGAACTTGGAACTACATTATTGTGCCAAGTTTCAAAGAGCTAGCACAAACCGTGTTTGATTTAGAGTTCCAACTACATGTATCCATATAGGAGAAAACAGAGTGAAACCTAAACATGAAAACGGTTACTCCAAAGGAACGGTTTAACCTAGAAGAACGAAATTCGGTGAGCCAAGTGGGATTGGTGTACTGATCATTAAATGGAAGTATCATGAAGATTGGGTGAAAAAATGTTTGCTGAGATTTTAGGAACTCGTAGTTTTTTGGTAGGTTGGCAACCCTTTCAATGAAAGGGATTCTCGTCAGTCTCTGCTTGGGGCTACTTCAATAGCACACAAACCATAGCAATAGAACTTGGAACTACATTATGGTGACAAGTTTCAAAGAGCTAGCACAAACCGTGTTTGATTTAGATTTCCAACTACATGTATCCATATAGGAGAAAACAGAGTGAAACCTAAACATGAAAACGGTTACTGCAAAGGAACGGTTTAACCTAGAAGAACGAAATTTAGTGAGCCAAGTGAGATTCATGTACTGATCACTACCTGCAAGTATCATCAGGATTGGGTGAAAAAATGTTTGCTGAGATTTCAGGAAACTCGTAGTTTTTTGGAAGCTTGGCAACCCCTTTCAATGAAAGGGATTCTCGTCAGTCTCTGCTTGGTGCTACTTCAATAGCACACAAACCATAGTGATAGGACTTGGAACTACATTATTGTGCCAAGTTTCAAAGAGCTAGCCAAACCGTGTTTGATTTAGAGTTCCAACTACATGTATCCATATAGGAGAAAGCAGAGTGAAACCTAAACATGAAAACGGTTACTGCAAAGGAACGGTTTAACCTAGAAGAACGAAATTTGGTGAGCCAAGTGGGATTGGTGTACTGATCATTAAATGGAAGTATCATGAAGATTGTTTGAAAAAATGTTTGCTGAGATTTCAGGAAACTCGTAGTTTTTTGGAAGCTTGGCAACCCCTTTCAATGAAAGGGATTCTCGTCAGTCTCTGCTTGGGGGCTACTTCAATAGCACACAAAACCATAGCGATAGAACTTGGAACTACATTATTGTGCCAAGTTTCCAAGAGCTAGCACAAAACCGTGTTTGATTTAGATTTCCAACTACATGTATCCATATAGGAGAAAACAGAGTGAAACCTAAACATGAAAACGGTTACTGCAAAGGAACGGTTTAACCTAGAAGAACGAAATTTAGTGAGCCAAGTGAGATTCGTGTACTGATCACTACCTGCAAGTATCATCAAGATTGGGTGAAAAAATGTTTGCTGAGATTTCAGGAAACTCGTAGTTTTTTGGAAGCTTGGCAACCCCTTTCAATGAAAGGGATTCTCATCAGTCTCTGCTTGGGGCTACTTCAATAGCACACAAACCATAAAGATAGAACTTGGAGCTACATTATTGTGCCAAGTTTCAAAGAGCTAGCACAAACCGTGTTTGATTTAGAGTTCCAACTACATGTATCCATATAGGAGAAAGCAGAGTGAAACCTAAACATGAAAACGGTTACTGCAAAGGAACGGTTTAACCTAGAAGAACGAAATTTAGTGAGCCAAGTGAGATTCGTGTACTGATCACTACCTGCAAGTATCATCAAGATTGGGTGAAAAAAATGTTTGCTGAGATTTCAGGAAACTCGTAGTTTTTTGGAAGCTTGGCAACCCCTTTCAATGAAAGGGATTCTCGTCAGTCTCTGCTTGGGCCTACTTCAATAGCACACAAACCATAGCGATAGAACTTGGAACTACATTATTGTGCCAAGTTTCAAAGAGCTAGCACAAACCATGTTTGATTTAGAGTTCCAAATACATGTATCCATATAGGAGAATGCAGAGTGAAACCTAAACATGAAAACGGTTACTGCAAAGGAACGGTTTAACCTAGAAGAACGAAATTCGGTGAGCCAGGTGGGATTGGTGTACTGATCATTAAATGGAAGTATCATCAAGATTGTGTGAAAAAAATGTTTGCTGAGATTTCAGGAAACTCGTAGTTTTTTGAAGCTTCGCAACCCCTTTCAATGAAAGGGATTCTCGTCAGTCTCTGCTTGGGGCTACTTCAATAGCACACAAACCATAGCGATAGAACTTGGAACTAGATTATTGTGCCAAGTTACAAAGAGCTAGCACAAACCGTGTTTGATTTAGAGTTCCAACTACATGTATCCATATAGGAGAAAACAGAGTGAAACCTAAACATGAAAACGGTTACTGCAAAGGAACGGTTTAACCTAGAAGAACGAAATTTAGTGAGCCAAGTGAGATTGTGTACTGATCACTACCTGCAAGTATCATCAAGATTGGGTGAAAAAATGTTTGCTGAGATTTCAGGAAACTCGTAGTTTTTTGGAAGCTTGATAACCCCTTTCAATGAAAGGGATTCTCGTCAGTCTCTGCTTGGGGCTACTTCAATAGCACACAAACCATAGCGATAGAACTTGGAACTACATTATTGTGCCAAGTTTCAAAGAGCTAGCACAAACCGTGTTTGATTTAGAGTTCCAACTACATGTATCCATATAGGAGAAAGCAGAGTGAAACCTAAACATGAAAAACGGTTACTGCAAAGGAACGGTTTAACCTAGAAGAACGAAATTTAGTGAGCCAAGTGAGATTCGTGTACTGATCACTACCTGCAAGTATCATCAAGATTGGGTGAAAAAATGTTTGCTGAGATTTCAGGAAACTCGTAGTTTTTTGGAAGCTTGGCAACCCCTTTCAATGAAAGGGATTCTCGTCAGTCTCTGCTTGGGCCTACTTCAATAGCACACAAACCATAGCGATAGAACTTGGAACTACATTATTGTGCCAAGTTTCAAAGAGCTAGCACAAACCGTGTTTGATTTAGAGTTCCAACTACATGTATCCATATAGGAGAAAACAGAGTGAAACCTAAACATGAAAACGGTTACTGCAAAGGAACGGTTTAACCTAGAAGAACGAAATTCGGTGAGCCAAGTGGGATTGGTGTACTGATCATTAAATGGAAGTATCATGAAGATTGGGTGAAAAAATGTTTGCTGAGATTTCAGGAAACTCGTAGTTTTTTGGTAGGTTGGCAACCCCTTTCAATGAAAGGGATTCTCGTCAGTCTCTGCTTGGGGCTACTTCAAATAGCACACAAACCATAGCAATAGAACTTGGAACTACATTATGGTGACAAGTTTCAAAGAGCTAGCACAAACCGTGTTTGATTTAGATTTCCAACTACATGTATCCATATAGGAGAAAACAGAGTGAAACCTAAACATGAAAACGGTTACTGCAAAGGAACAGTTTAACCTAGAAGAACGAAATTTAGTGAGCCAAGTGAGATTCATGTACTGATCACTACCTGCAAGTATCATCAGGATTGGGTGAAAAAATGTTTGCTGAGATTTCAGGAAACTCGTAGTTTTTTGGAAGCTTGGCAACCCCTTTCAATGAAAGGGATTCTCGTCAGTCTCTGCTTGGTGCTACTTCAATAGCACACAAACCATAGCGATAGGACTTGGAACTACATTATTGTGCCAAGTTTCAAAGAGCTAGCACAAACCGTGTTTGATTTAGAGTTCCAACTACATGTATCCATATAGGAGAAAGCAGAGTGAAACCTAAACATGAAAACGGTTACTGCAAAGGAACGGTTTAACCTAGAAGAACGAAATTTGGTGAGCCAAGTGGGATTGGTGTACTGATCATTAAATGGAAGTATCATGAAGATTGTTTGAAAAAATGTTTGCTGAGATTTCAGGAAACTCGTAGTTTTTTGGAAGCTTGGCAACCCCTTTCAATGAAAGGGATTCTCGTCAGTCTCTGCTTGGGGCTACTTCAATAGCACACAAACCATAGCGATAAAACTTGGGACTACATTATTATGCCAAGTTTCAAAGAGCTAGCACAAACCGTGTTTGATTTAGAGTTCCAACTACATGTATCCATATAGGAGAAAACAGAGTGAAACCTAAACATGAAAACGGTTACTGCAAAGGAACGGTATAAACTAGAAGAACGAACTTTGGTGAGCCACGTGAGATTCGTGTACTGATCACTACCAGCAAGTATCATTAAGATTGGGTGAAAAACTGGTTGCTGAGATTTCAGGAAACTCGTAGTTTTTTGGAAGCTTGGCAACCCCTTTCAATGAAAGGGATTCTCGTCAGTCTCTGCTTGGGCCTACTTCAATAGCACACAAACCATAGCGATAGAACTTGGAACTACATTATTGTGCCAAGTTTCAAAGAGCTAGCACAAACCGTGTTTGATTTAGAGTTCCAACTACATGTATCCATATAGGAGAAAACAGAGTGAAACCTAAACATGAAAACGGTTACTCCAAAGGAACGGTTTAACCTAGAAGAACGAAATTCGGTGAGCCAAGTGGGATTGGTGTACTGATCATTAAATGGAAGTATCATGAAGATTGGGTGAAAAATGTTTGCTGAGATTTTAGGAAACTCGTAGTTTTTGGTAGGTTGGCAACCCCTTTCAATGAAAGGGATTCTCGTCAGTCTCTGCTTGGGGCTACTTCAATAGCACACAAACCATAGCAATAGAACTTGGAACTACATTATGGTGACAAGTTTCAAAGAGCTAGCACAAACCGTGTTTGATTTAGATTTCCAACTACATGTATCCATATAGGAGAAAACAGAGTGAAACCTAAACATGAAAACGGTTACTGCAAAGGAACGGTTTAACCTAGAAGAACGAAATTTAGTGAGCCAAGTGAGATTCATGTACTGATCACTACCTGCAAGTATCATCAGGATTGGGTGAAAAAATGTTTGCTGAGATTTCAGGAAACTCGTAGTTTTTTGGAAGCTTGGCAACCCCTTTCAATGAAAGGGATTCTCGTCAGTCTCTGCTTGGTGCTACTTCAATAGCACACAAACCATAGTGATAGGACTTGGAACTACATTATTGTGCCAAGTTTCAAAGAGCTAGCACAAACCGTGTTTGATTTAGAGTTCCAACTACATGTATCCATATAGGAGAAAGCAGAGTGAAACCTAAACATGAAAACGGTTACTGCAAAGGAACGGTTTAACCTAGAAGAACGAAATTTGGTGAGCCAAGTGGGATTGGTGTACTGATCATTAAATGGAAGTATCATGAAGATTGTTTGAAAAAAAATGTTTGCTGAGATTTCAGGAAACTCGTAGTTTTTTGGAAGCTTGGCAACCCCTTTCAATGAAAGGGATTCTCGTCAGTCTCTGCTTGGGGCTACTTCAATAGCACACAAACCATAGCGATAGAACTTGGAACTACATTATTGTGCCAAGTTTCCAAGAGCTAGCACAAACCGTGTTTGATTTAGATTTCCAACTACATGTATCCATATAGGAGAAAACAGAGTGAAACCTAAACATGAAAACGGTTACTGCAAAGGAACGGTTTAACCTAGAAGAACGAAATTTAGTGAGCCAAGTGAGATTCGTGTACTGATCACTACCTGCAAGTATCATCAAGATTGGGTGAAAAAATGTTTGCTGAGATTTCAGGAAACTCGTAGTTTTTTGGAAGCTTGGCAACCCCTTTCAATGAAAGGGATTCTCATCAGTCTCTGCTTGGGGCTACTTCAATAGCACACAAACCATAAAGATAGAACTTGGAGCTACATTATTGTGCCAAGTTTCAAAGAGCTAGCACAAACCGTGTTTGATTTAGAGTTCCAACTACATGTATCCATATAGGAGAAAGCAGAGTGAAACCTAAACATGAAAACGGTTACTGCAAAGGAACGGTTTAACCTAGAAGAACGAAATTTAGTGAGCCAAGTGAGATTCGTGTACTGATCACTACCTGCAAGTATCATCAAGATTGGGTGAAAAAAATGTTTGCTGAGATTTCAGGAAACTCGTAGTTTTTTGGAAGCTTGGCAACCCCTTTCAATGAAAGGGATTCTCGTCAGTCTCTGCTTGGGCCTACTTCAATAGCACACAAACCATAGCGATAGAACTTGGAACTACATTATTGTGCCAAGTTTCAAAGAGCTAGCACAAACCATGTTTGATTTAGAGTTCCAAATACATGTATCCATATAGGAGAATGCAGAGTGAAACCTAAACATGAAAACGGTTACTGCAAAGGAACGGTTTAACCTAGAAGAACGAAAATTCGGTGAGCCAGGTGGGATTGGTGTACTGATCATTAAATGGAAGTATCATCAAGATGGTGTGAAAAAAATGTTTGCTGAGATTTCAGGAAACTCGTAGTTTTTTGGAAGCTTCGCAACCCCTTTCAATGAAAGGGATTCTCGTCCAGTCTCTGCTTGGGGCTACTTCAATAGCACACAAACCATAGCGATAGAACTTGGAACTAGATTATTGTGCCAAGTTACAAAGAGCTAGCACAAAACCGTGTTTGATTTAGAGTTCCAACTACATGTATCCATATAGGAGAAAACAGAGTGAAACCTAAACATGAAAACGGTTACTGCAAAGGAACGGTTTAACCTAGAAGAACGAAATTTAGTGAGCCAAGTGAGATTTGTGTACTGATCACTACCTGCAAGTATCATCAAGATTGGGTGAAAAAATGTTTGCTGAGATTTCAGGAAACTCGTAGTTTTTTGGAAGCTTGATAACCCCTTTCAATGAAAGGGATTCTCGTCAGTCTCTGCTTGGGGCTACTTCAATAGCACACAAACCATAGCGATAGAACTTGGAACTACATTATTGTGCCAAGTTTCAAAGAGCTAGCACAAACCGTGTTTGATTTAGAGTTCCAACTACATGTATCCATATAGGAGAAAGCAGAGTGAAACCTAAACATGAAAACGGTTACTGCAAAGGAACGGTTTAACCTAGAAGAACGAAATTTAGTGAGCCAAGTGAGATTCGTGTACTGATCACTACCTGCAAGTATCATCAAGATTGGGTGAAAAAATGTTTGCTGAGATTTCAGGAAACTCGTAGTTTTTTGGAAGCTTGGCAACCCCTTTCAATGAAAGGGATTCTCGTCAGTCTCTGCTTGGGCCCTACTTCAATAGCACACAAACCATAGCGATAGAACTTGGAACTACATTATTGTGCCAAGTTTCAAAGAGCTAGCACAAACCGTGTTTGATTTAGAGTTCCAACTACATGTATCCATATAGGAGAAAACAGAGTGAAACCTAAACATGAAAACGGTTACTGCAAAGGAACGGTTTAACCTAGAAGAACGAAATTCGGTGAGCCAAGTGGGATTGGTGTACTGATCATTAAATGGAAGTATCATGAAGATTGGGTGAAAAAAATGTTTGCTGAGATTTCAGGAAACTCGTAGTTTTTTGGTAGGTTGGCAACCCCTTTCAATGAAAGGGATTCTCGTCAGTCTCTGCTTGGGGCTACTTCAATAGCACACAAACCATAGCAATAGAACTTGGAACTACATTATGGTGACAAGTTTCAAAGAGCTAGCACAAACCGTGTTTGATTTAGATTCCAACTACATGTATCCATATAGGAGAAAACAGAGTGAAACCTAAACATGAAAACGGTTACTGCAAAGGAACAGTTTAACCTAGAAGAACGAAATTTAGTGAGCCAAGTGAGATTCATGTACTGATCACTACCTGCAAGTATCATCAGGATTGGGCGAAAAAATGTTTGCTGAGATTTCAGGAAACTCGTAGTTTTTTGGAAGCTTGGCAACCCCTTTTCAATGAAAGGGATTCTCGTCAGTCTCTGCTTGGTGCTACTTCAATAGCACACAAACCATAGCGATAGGACTTGGAACTACATTATTGTGCCAAGTTTCAAAGAGCTAGCACAAACCGTGTTTGATTTAGAGTTCCAACTACATGTATCCATATAGGAGAAAGCAGAGTGAAACCTAAACATGAAAACCGGTTACTGCAAAGGAACGGTTTAACCTAGAAGAACGAAATTTGGTGAGCCAAGTGGGATTGGTGTACTGATCATTAAATGGAAGTATCATGAAGATTGTTTGAAAAAAATGTTTGCTGAGATTTCAGGAAACTCGTAGTTTTTTGGAAGCTTGGCAACCCCTTTCAATGAAAGGGATTCTCGTCAGTCTCTGCTTGGGGCTACTTCAATAGCACACAAACCATAGCGATAAAACTTGGGACTACATTATTATGCCAAGTTTCAAAGAGCTAGCACAAACCGTGTTTGATTTAGAGTTCCAACTACATGTATCCATATAGGAGAAAACAGAGTGAAACCTAAACATGAAAACGGTTACTGCAAAGGAACGGTATAAACTAGAAGAACGAACTTTGCTGAGCCACGTGAGATTCGTGTACTGATCACTACCAGCAAGTATCATCAAGATTGGGTGAAAAACTGGTTGCTGAGATTTCAGGAAACTCGTAGTTTTTTGGAAGCTTGGCAACCCCTTTCAATGAAAGAGATTCTCGTCAGTCTCTGCTTGGGGCTACTTCAATAGCACACAAAGCATAGCGATAGAACTTGGAATTACATTATTGTGCCAAGTTTCAAAGAGCTAGCACAAACCGTGTTTGATTTAGAGTTCCAACTACATGTATCCATATAGGAGAAAACAGAGTGAAACCAAAACATGAAAACGTTTACTGCAAAGGAACGGATTAACCTAGAAGAACGAAATTTGGTGAGCCAAGTGGGATTGGGGAACTGATCATTAAATGGATGTAATATCAGATTGGGTGAAAAAATATTTGCTGAGATTTCAGGAAACATGTAGTTTTTTGGAAGCTTGGCAACCCCTTTCAATGAAAGGGATTCTCGTCAGTCTCTGCTTGGGGCTACTTCAATAGCACACAAACCATAGCGATAGAACTTGGAACTACATTATTGTGCCAAGTTTCAAAGAGCTAGCACAAACCGTGTTTGATTTAGTGTTCCAACTACATGTATCCATATAGGAGAAAACAGAGTGAAACCTAAACATGAAAACGGTAACTGCAAAGGAACGGTTTAACCTAGAAGAACGAACTTTGGTGAGCCAAGTGAGATTCGTGTACTGATCATTAAATAGAAGTATCATCAAGATCGGGTGAAAAAATGTTTGCTGAGATTTCAGGAAACTCGTAGTTTTTTGGAAGCTTGGCAACCCCTTTCAATGAAAGGGATTCTCGTCAGTCTCTGCTTGGGGCTACTTCAATAATACACAAACCATAGCGATAGAACTTGGAACTACATTATTGTGCCAAGTTTCAAAGAGCTAGCACAAACCGTGTTTGATTTAGAGTTCCAACTACATGTATCCATATAGGAGAAAACAGAGTGAAACCTAAACATGAAAACGGTTACTACAAAGGAACGGTTTAACCTAGAAGAACGAAATTTGGTGAGCCAAGTGAGATTCGTGTACTGATCACTACCTGCAAGTATCATCAAGATTGGGTGAAAAAATGTTTGCTGAGATTTCAGGAAACTCGTAGTTTTTTGGAAGCTTGGCAACCCCTTTCAATGAAAGTGATTCTCGTCAGTCTCTGCTTGGGGCTACTTCAATAGCACACAAACCATAGAGATAGAACTTGGAACTACATTATTGTGCCAAGTTTCAAAGAGCTAGCACAAACCTTGTTTGATTTAGAGTTCCAACTACATGTATCCATATAGGAGAAAACAGAGTGAAACCTAAACATGAAAACGGTTACTGCAAAGGAACGGTTTAACCTAGAAGAACGAAATTTAGTGAGCCAAGTGAGATTCGTGTACTGATCACTACCTGCAAGTATCATCAAGATTGGGTGAAAAAATGTTTGCTGAGATTTCAGGAAACTCGTAGTTTTTTGGAAGCTTGGCAACCCCTTTCAATGAAAGGGATTCTCGTCAGTCTCTGCTTGGGGATACTTCAATAGCACACAAACCATAGCGATAGAACTTGGAACTACATTATTGTGCCAAGTTTCAAAGAGCTAGCACAAACCGTGTTTGATTTAGAGTTCCAACTACATGTATCCATATAGGAGAAAACAGAGTGAAAACTAAACATGAAAACGGTTACTGCAAAGGAACGGTTTAACCTAGAAGAACGAAATTTGGTGAGCCAAGTGGGATTGGGGTACTGATCATTAAATGGATGTATCATCAAGATTGGGTTGAAAAAATATTTGCTGAGATTTCAGGAAAACACGTAGTTTTTTGGAGCTTGGCAACCCCTTTCAATGAAAGGGATTCTCGTCAGTCTCTGCTTGGGGCTACTTCAATAGCACACAAACCATAGCGATAGAACTTGGAACTACATTATTGTGCCAAGTTTCAAAGAGCTAGCACAAACCGTGTTTGATTTAGAGTTCCAACTACATGTATCCATATAGGAGAAAACAGAGTGAAACCTAAACATGAAAACGGTTACTGCAAAGGAACGGTTTAACCTAGAAGAACGAAATTTAGTGAGCCAAGTGAGATTCGTGTACTGATCACTACCTGCAAGTATCATCAAGATTGGGTGAAAAAATGTTTGCTGAGATTTCAGGAAACTCGTAGTTTTTTGGAAGCTTGGCAACCCCTTTCAATGAAAGGGATTCTCGTCAGTCTCTGCTTGGGGCTACTTCAATAGCACACAAACCATAGCGATAGAACTTGGAACTACATTATTGTGCCAAGTTTCAAAGAGCTAGCACAAACCATGTTTGATTTAGAGTTCCAACTACATGTATCCATATAGGAGAAAACAGAGTGAAACCTAAACATGAAAACGGTTACTGCAAAGGAACGGTTTAACCTAGAAGAACGAAATTCGGTGAGCCAAGTGGGATTGGTGTACTGATCATTAAATGGATGTATCATGAAGATTGGGTGAAAAAATGTTTGCTGAGATTTCAGGAAACTCGTAGTTTTTTGGTAGCTTGGCAACCCCTTTCAATGAAAGGGATTCTCGTCAGTCTCTGCTTGGGGCTACTTCAATAGCAAACAAACCATAGCGATAGAACTTGGAACTAGATTATTGTGCCAAGTTACAAAGAGCTAGCACAAAACCGTGTTTGATTTAGATTTCCAACTACATGTATCCATATAGGAGAAAACAGAGTGAAACCTAAACATGAAAACGGTTACTGCAAAGGAACGGTTTAACCTAGAAGAACGAAATTCGGTGAGCCAAGTGGGATTGGTGTACTGATCATTAAATGGAAGTATCATGAAGATTGGGTGAAAAAATGTTTGCTGAGATTTCAGGAAACTCGTAGTTTTTTGGTAGCTTGGCAACCCCTTTCAATGAAAGGGATTCTCGTCAGTCTCTGCTTGGGGCTACTTCAATAGCACACAAACCATAGCGATAGAACTTGGAACTACATTATGGTGCCAAGTTTCAAAGAGCTAGCACAAACCGTGTTTGATTTAGATTTCCAACTACATGTATCCATATAGGAGAAAACAGAGTGAAACCTAAACATGAAAACGGTTACTGCAAAGGAACGGTTTAACCTAGAAGAACGAAATTTAGTGAGCCAAGTGAGATTCGTGTACTGATCACTACCTGCAAGTATCATCAAGATTGGGTGAAAAAATGTTTGCTGAGATTTCAGGAAACTCGTAGTTTTTTGGAAGCTTGGCAACCCCTTTCAATGAAAGGGATTCTCGTCAGTCTCTGCTTGGGGTTACTTCAATAGCACACAAACCATAGCGATAGAACTTGGAGCTACATTATTGTGCCAAGTTTCAAAGAGCTAGCACAAACCGTGTTTGATTTAGAGTTCCAACTACATGTATCCATATAGGAGAAAGCAGAGTGAAACCTAAACATGAAAACGGTTACTGCAAAGGAACGGTTTAACCTAGAAGAACGAAATTTAGTGAGCCAAGTGAGATTCGTGTACTGATCACTACCTGCAAGTATCATCAAGATTGGGTGAAAAAATGTTTGCTGAGATTTCAGGAAACTCGTAGTTTTTTGGAAGCTTGGCAACCCCTTTCAATGAAAGGGATTCTCGTCAGTCTCTGCTTGGGGCTACTTCAATAGCACACAAACCATAGCGATAGAACTTGGAACTACATTATTGTGCCCAGTTTCAATGAGCTACCACAATCCGTGTTTGATTTAGAGTTCCAAATACATGTATCCATGTAGGAGAAAACAGAATGAAACCTAAACATGAAAACGGTTACTGGAAAGAAACGGTTTAACCTAGAAGAACGAAATTTGGTGAGCCATGTGGGATTGGTGTACTGATCATTAAATGGAAGTATCATCAAGACTGGGTGAATAATTATTTGCTGAGATTTCAGGAAACTCGCAGTTTTTTGGAAGCTTGGCAACCCCTTTCAATGAAAGGGATTCTCCTCAGACTCTGCTTGGGGCTACTTCAATAGCACACAAAGCATAGCGATAGAACTTGAAACTACATTATTGTGCCAAGTTTCAAAGAGCTAGCACAAACCGTGTTTTATTTAGAGTTCCAACTACATGTATCCATATAGGAGAAAACAGAGTGAAACCTAAACATGAAAACGGTTACTGCAAAGGAATGGTTTAACCTAGAAGAACGAAATATGGTGAGCCAAGTGAGATTCGTGTACTGATCACTACCTGCAAGTATCATCAAGATTGGGGGAAAAAATGTTTGCTGAGATTTCAGGAAACTCGTAGTTTTTTGGAAGCTTGGCAACCACTTTAAATGAAAGGGATTCTCGTCAGTCTCTGCTTGGGGCTACTTCAATAGTACACAAACCATAGCGATAGAACTTGGAACTACATTATTGTGCCAAGTTTCAAAGAGCTAGCACAAACCGTGTTTGATTTAGAGTTCCAACTACATGTATCCATATAGGAGAAAACAGAGTGAAACCTAAACATGAAAATGGTTACTGCAAAGGAATGGTTTAACCTAGAAGAACGAAATTTGGTGAGCCAAGTGGGATTGGTGTACTGATCATTATATGGAAGTATCATTAAGACTGGGTGAAAAAATGTTTGCTGAGATTTCAGGAAACTCGTAGTTTTTTGGAAGCCTGGCAACCCCTTTCAATGAACGTGATTCTCGTCAGTCTCTGCTTGGGGCTACTTCAATAGCCACAAACCATAGCGATAGAACTTGGAACTACATTATTGTGCCAAGTTTCAAAGAGCTAGCACAAACCGTGTTTGATTTAGAGTTCCAACTACATGTATCCATATAGGAGAAAACAGAGTGAAACCTAAACATGAAAACGGTTACTACAAAGGAACGGTTTAACCTAGAAGAACGAAATTTGGTGAGCCAAGTGAGATTCGTGTACTGATCACTACCTGCAAGTATCATCAAGATTGGGTGAAAAAATGTTTGCTGAGATTTCAGGAAACTCGTAGTTTTTTGGAAGCTTGGCAACCCCTTTCAATGAAAGTGATTCTCGTCAGTCTCTGCTTGGGGCTACTTCAATAGCACACAAACCATAGAGATAGAACTTGGAACTACATTATTGTGCCAAGTTTCAAAGAGCTAGCACAAACCTTGTTTGATTTAGAGTTCCAACTACATGTATCCATATAGGAGAAAACAGAGTGAAACCTAAACATGAAAACGGTTACTGCAAAGGAACGGTTTAACCTAGAAGAACGAAATTTAGTGAGCCAAGTGAGATTCGTGTACTGATCACTACCTGCAAGTATCATCAAGATTGGGTGAAAAAATGTTTGCTGAGATTTCAGGAAACTCGTAGTTTTTTGGAAGCTTGGCAACCCCTTTCAATGAAAGGGATTCTCGTCAGTCTCTGCTTGGGGATACTTCAATAGCACACAAACCATAGCGATAGAACTTGGAACTACATTATTGTGCCAAGTTTCAAAGAGCTAGCACAAACCGTGTTTGATTTAGAGTTCCAACTACATGTATCCATATAGGAGAAAACAGAGTGAAAACTAAACATGAAAACGGTTACTGCAAAGGAACGGTTTAACCTAGAAGAACGAAATTTGGTGAGCCAAGTGGGATTGGGGTACTGATCATTAAATGGATGTATCATCAAGATTGGGTGAAAAAATATTTGCTGAGATTTCAGGAAACACGTAGTTTTTTGGAAGCTTGGCAACCCCTTTCAATGAAAGGGATTCTCGTCAGTCTCTGCTTGGGGCTACTTCAATAGCACACAAACCATAGCGATAGAACTTGGAACTACATTATTGTGCCAATTTCAAAGAGCTAGCACAAACCGTGTTTGATTTAGAGTTCCAACTACATGTATCCATATAGGAGAAAACAGAGTGAAACCTAAACATGAAAACGGTTACTGCAAAGGAACGGTTTAACCTAGAAGAACGAAATTTAGTGAGCCAAGTGAGATTCGTGTACTGATCACTACCTGCAAGTATCATCAAGATTGGGTGAAAAAATGTTTGCTGAGATTTCAGGAAACTCGTAGTTTTTTGGAAGCTTGGCAACCCCTTTCAATGAAAGGGATTCTCGTCAGTCTCTGCTTGGGGCTACTTCAATAGCACACAAACCATAGCGATAGAACTTGGAACTACATTATTGTGCCAAGTTTCAAAGAGCTAGCACAAACCATGTTTGATTTAGAGTTCCAACTACATGTATCCATATAGGAGAAAACAGAGTGAAACCTAAACATGAAAACGGTTACTGCAAAGGAACGGTTTAACCTAGAAGAACGAAATTCGGTGAGCCAAGTGGGATTGGTGTACTGATCATTAAATGGATGTATCATGAAGATTGGGTGAAAAAATGTTTGCTGAGATTTCAGGAAACTCGTAGTTTTTTGGTAGCTTGGCAACCCCTTTCAATGAAAGGGATTCTCGTCAGTCTCTGCTTGGGGCTACTTCAATAGCAAACAAACCATAGCGATAGAACTTGGAACTAGATTATTGTGCCAAGTTACAAAGAGCTAGCACAAACCGTGTTTGATTTAGATTTCCAACTACATGTATCCATATAGGAGAAAACAGAGTGAAACCTAAACATGAAAACGGTTACTGCAAAGGAACGGTTTAACCTAGAAGAACGAAATTCGGTGAGCCAAGTGGGATTGGTGTACTGATCATTAAATGGAAGTATCATGAAGATTGGGTGAAAAAATGTTTGCTGAGATTTCAGGAAACTCGTAGTTTTTTGGTAGCTTGGCAACCCCTTTCAATGAAAGGGATTCTCGTCAGTCTCTGCTTGGGGCTACTTCAATAGCACACAAACCATAGCGATAGAACTTGGAACTACATTATGGTGCCAAGTTTCAAAGAGCTAGCACAAACCGTGTTTGATTTAGATTTCCAACTACATGTATCCATATAGGAGAAAACAGAGTGAAACCTAAACATGAAAACGGTTACTGCAAAGGAACGGTTTAACCTAGAAGAACGAAATTTAGTGAGCCAAGTGAGATTCGTGTACTGATCACTACCTGCAAGTATCATCAAGATTGGGTGAAAAAATGTTTGCTGAGATTTCAGGAAACTCGTAGTTTTTTGGAAGCTTGGCAACCCCTTTCAATGAAAGGGATTCTCGTCAGTCTCTGCTTGGGGTTACTTCAATAGCACACAAACCATAGCGATAGAACTTGGAGCTACATTATTGTGCCAAGTTTCAAAGAGCTAGCACAAACCGTGTTTGATTTAGAGTTCCAACTACATGTATCCATATAGGAGAAAGCAGAGTGAAACCTAAACATGAAAACGGTTACTGCAAAGGAACGGTTTAACCTAGAAGAACGAAATTTAGTGAGCCAAGTGAGATTCGTGTACTGATCACTACCTGCAAGTATCATCAAGATTGGGTGAAAAAATGTTTGCTGAGATTTCAGGAAACTCGTAGTTTTTTGGAAGCTTGGCAACCCCTTTCAATGAAAGGGATTCTCGTCAGTCTCTGCTTGGGGCTACTTCAATAGCACACAAACCATAGCGATAGAACTTGGAACTACATTATTGTGCCCAGTTTCAATGAGCTACCACAATCCGTGTTTGATTTAGAGTTCCAAATACATGTATCCATGTAGGAGAAAACAGAATGAAACCTAAACATGAAAACGGTTACTGGAAAGAAACGGTTTAACCTAGAAGAACGAAATTTGGTGAGCCATGTGGGATTGGTGTACTGATCATTAAATGGAAGTATCATCAAGACTGGGTGAATAATTATTTGCTGAGATTTCAGGAAACTCGCAGTTTTTTGGAAGCTTGGCAACCCCTTTCAATGAAAGGGATTCTCCTCAGACTCTGCTTGGGGCTACTTCAATAGCACACAAAGCATAGCGATAGAACTTGAAACTACATTATTGTGCCAAGTTTCAAAGAGCTAGCACAAACCGTGTTTTATTTAGAGTTCCAACTACATGTATCCATATAGGAGAAAACAGAGTGAAACCTAAACATGAAAACGGTTACTGCAAAGGAATGGTTTAACCTAGAAGAACGAAATATGGTGAGCCAAGTGAGATTCGTGTACTGATCACTACCTGCAAGTATCATCAAGATTGGGGGAAAAAATGTTTGCTGAGATTTCAGGAAACTCGTAGTTTTTTGGAAGCTTGGCAACCACTTTAAATGAAAGGGATTCTCGTCAGTCTCTGCTTGGGGCTACTTCAATAGTACACAAACCATAGCGATAGAACTTGGAACTACATTATTGTGCCAAGTTTCAAAGAGCTAGCACAAACCGTGTTTGATTTAGAGTTCCAACTACATGTATCCATATAGGAGAAAACAGAGTGAAACCTAAACATGAAAATGGTTACTGCAAAGGAATGGTTTAACCTAGAAGAACGAAATTTGGTGAGCCAAGTGGGATTGGTGTACTGATCATTATATGGAAGTATCATTAAGACTGGGTGAAAAAATGTTTGCTGAGATTTCAGGAAACTCGTAGTTTTTTGGAAGCCTGGCAACCCCTTTCAATGAACGTGATTCTCGTCAGTCTCTGCTTGGGGCTACTTCAATAGCCACAAACCATAGCGATAGAACTTGGAACTACATTATTGTGCCAAGTTTCAAAGAGCTAGCACAAACCGTGTTTGATTTAGAGTTCCAACTACATGTATCCATATAGGAGAAAACAGAGTGAAACCTAAACATGAAAACGGTTACTACAAAGGAACGGTTTAACCTAGAAGAACGAAATTTGGTGAGCCAAGTGAGATTCGTGTACTGATCACTACCTGCAAGTATCATCAAGATTGGGTGAAAAAATGTTTGCTGAGATTTCAGGAAACTCGTAGTTTTTTGGAAGCTTGGCAACCCCTTTCAATGAAAGTGATTCTCGTCAGTCTCTGCTTGGGGCTACTTCAATAGCACACAAACCATAGAGATAGAACTTGGAACTACACTATTGTGCCCAGTTTCAAAGAGCTAGCACAAACCGTGTTTGATTTAGAGTTCCAACTACATGTATCCATGTAGGAGAAAACAGAGTGAAACCTAAACATGAAAACGGTTACTGCAAAGGAACGATTTAACCTAGAAGAACGAAATTTGGTGAGCCAAGTGGGATTGGTGTACTGATCATTAAATGGAAGTATCATCAAGATTGGGTGAAAAAATGTTTGCTGAGATTTCAGGAAACTCGTAGTTTTTTGCAAGCTTGGCAATCCCTTTCACTGAAAGGGATTCTCGTCAGTCTCTGCTTGGGGCTACTTCAATAGCACACAAACCATAGCGATAGAACTTGGAACTACATTATTGTGCCAAGTTTCAAAGAGCTAGCACAAACCGTGTTTGATTTAGAGTTCCAACTACATGTATCCATATAGGAGAAAACAGAGTGAAACCTAAACATGAAAACGGTTACTACAAAGGAACGGTTTAACCTAGAAGAACGAAATTTGGTGAGCCAAGTGGGATTGGGGTACTGATCATTAAATGGATGTATCATCAAGATTGGGTGAAAAACTATTTGCTGAGATTTCAGGAAACTCGTAGTTTTTTGGAAGCTTGGCAACCCCTTTCAATGAAAGGGATTCTCCTCAGACTCTGCTTGGGGCTACTTCTATAGCACACAAAGCATAGCGATAGAACTTGAAACTACATTATTGTGCCAAGTTTCAAAGAGCTAGCACAAACCGTGTTTGATTTAGAGTTCCAACTACATGTATCCATATAGGAGAAAACAGAGTGAAACCTAAACATGAAAACGGTTACTGAAAGGAACGGTTTAACCTAGAAGAACGAAATTTAGTGAGCCAAGTGAGATTCGTGTACTGATCACTACCTGCAAGTGTCATCAAGATTGGGTGAAAAAATGTTTGCTGAGATTTCACGAAACTCGTAGTTTTTTGGAAGCTTGGCAACCCCTTTCAATGAAAGGGATTCTCGTCAGTCTCTGCTTGGGGATACTTCAATAGCACACAAACCATAGCGATAGAACTTGGAACTACATTATTGTGCCAAGTTTCAAAGAGCTAGCACAAACCGTGTTTGATTTAGAGTTCCAACTACATGTATCCATATAGGAGAAAACAGAGTGAAAACTAAACATGAAAACGGTTACTGCAAAGGAACGGTTTAACCTAGAAGAACGAACTTTGGTGAGCCAAGTGAGATTCGTGTACTGATCACTACCTGCAAGTATCATCAAGATTGGTTGAAAAAATGTTTGCTGAGATTTCAGGAAACTCGCAGTTTTTTGCAAGCTTGGCAACCCGTTTTAATGACAGAGATTCTCGTCAGTCTCTGCTTGGGGCTACTTCAATAGCACACAAACCATAGCGATAGAACTTGGAACTACATTATTGTGCCATGTTTCAAAGAGCTAGCACAAACCGGGTTTGATTTAGAGTTCCAACTACATGTATCCATATAGGAGAAAACAGAGTGAAACCTAAACATGAAAACGGTTACTGCAAAGGAACGGTATAACCTAGAAGAACGAACTTTGGTGAGCCACGTGAGATTCGTGTACTGATCACTACCAGCAAGTATCATCAAGATTGGGTGAAAAACTGGTTGCTGAGATTTCAGGAAACTCGTAGTTTTTTGGAAGCTTGGCAACCCCTTTCAATGAAAGAGATTCTCGTCAGTCTCTGCTTGGGGCTACTTCAATAGCACACAAACCATAGCAATAGAACTTGGAACTACATTATTGTGCCAAGTTTCAAAGAGCTAGCATAAACCGTGTTTGATTTAGAGTTCCAACTACATGTATCCATATAGGAGAAAACAGAGTGAAACCTAAACATGAAAACGGTTACTGCAAAGGAACGGTTTAACCTAGAAGAACGAAATTTGGTGAGCCAAGTGGGATTGGGGTACTGATCATTAAATGGATGTATCATCAAGATTGGGTGAAAAAATATTTGCTGAGATTTCAGAAAACTCGTAGTTTTTTGCAAGCTTGGCAACCCCTTTCAATGAAAGGGATTCTCGTCAGTCTCTGCTTGGGGCTACTTCAATAGCACACAAACCATAGCGATAGAACTTGGAACTACATTATTGTGCCAAGTTTCAAAGAGCTAGCACAAACCGTGTTTGATTTAGAGTTCCAACTACATGTATCCATATAGGAGAAAACAGAGTGAAACCTAAACATGAAAACGGTTACTTCAAAGGAACGGTTTAACCTAGAAGAACGAAATTTAGTGAGCCAAGTGAGATTCGTGTACTGATCACTACCTGCAAGTATCATCAAGATTGGGTGAAAAAATGTTTCCTGAGATTTCAGGAAACTCGTAGTTTTTTGGAAGCTTGGCAACCCCTTTCAATGAAAGGGATTCTCGTCAGTCTCTGCTTGGGGCTACTTCAATAGCACACAAACCATAGCGATAGAACTTGGAACTACATTATTGTGCCCAGTTTCAATGAGCTACCACAAACCGTGTTTGATTTAGAGTTCCAACTACATGTATCCATATAGGAGAAAACTGAGTAAAACCTAAACATGAAAACGGTTACTGCAAAGGAACGGTTTAACCTAGAAGAACGAAATTTGGTGAGCCAAGTGGGATTGGTGTACTGATCATTAAATGGAAGTATCATCAAGACTGGGTGAATAAATATTTGCTGAGATTTCAGGAAACTCGCAGTTTTTTGGAAGCTTGGCAACCCCTTTCAATGAAAGGGATTCTCGTCAGTCTCTGCTTGGGGCTACTTCAATAGCACACAAACCATAGCGATAGAACTTGGAACTTCATTATTGTGCTAAGTTTCAAAGAGCTAGAACAAACCGTGTTTGATTTAGAGTTCCAACTACATGTATCCATATAGGAGAAAACAGAGTAAAACCTAAACATGAAAACGGTTACTGCAAAGGAACGGTTTAACCTAGAAGAACGAAATTTGGTGAGCCAAGTGAGATTCGTGTACTGATCACTACCTGCAAGTGTCATCAAGATTGGGTGAAAAAATGTTTGCTGAGATTTCAGGAAACTCGTAGTTTTTTGGAAGCTTGGCAACCCCTTTCAATGAAAGGGATTCTCGTCAGTCTCTGCTTGGGGCTACTTCAATAGCACACAAACCATAGCGATAGAACTTGGAACTACATTATTGTGCCAAGTTTCAAAGAGCTAGCACAAACCGTGTTTGATTTAGAGTTCCAACTACATGTATCCATATAGGAGAAAACAGAGTGAAACCTAAACATGAAAACGGTTACTGCAAAGGAACGGTTTAACCTAGAAGAACGAAATTTGGTGAGCCAAGTGGGATTGGGGCACTGATCATTAAATGAATGTATCATCAAGATTGGGTGAAAAAATATTTGCTGAGATTTCAGGAAACTCATAGTTTTTTGGAAGCTTGGCAACCCCTTTCAATGAAAGGGATTCTCGTCAGTCTCTGTTGGGGCTACTTCAATAGCACACAAAGCATAGCGATAGAACTTGAAACTACATTATTGTGCCAAGTTTCAAAGAGCTAGCACAAACCGTGTTTGATTTAGAGTTCCAACTACATGTATCCATATAGGAGAAAACAGAGTGAAACCTAAACATGAAAACGGTTACTACAAAGGAACGGTTTAACCTAGAAGAACGAAATTTGGTGAGCCAAGTGAGATTCGTGTACTGATCACTACCTGCAAGAATCATCAAGATTGGGTGAAAAAATGTTTGCTGAGATTTCAGGAAACTCGTAGTTTTTTGGAAGCTTGGCAACCCCTTTCAATGAAAGTGATTCTCGTCAGTCTCTGTTGGGGCTACTTCAATAGCACAAAAACCATAGCGATAGAACTTGGAACTACACTATTGTGCCCAGTTTCAAAGAGCTAGCACAAACCGTGTTTGATTTAGAGTTCCAACTACATGTATCCATGTAGGAGAAAACAGAGTGAAATCTAAACATGAAAATGGTTACTGCAAAGGAACGATTTAACCTAGAAGAACGAAATTTGGTGAGCCAAGTGGGATTGGTGTACTGATCATTAAATGGAAGTATCATCAAGATTGGGTGAAAAAATGTTTGCTGAGATATCAGGAAACTCGTAGTTTTTTGAAAGCTTGGCAACCCCTTTCACTGAAAGGGATTCTCGTCAGTCTCTGCTTGGGGCTACTTCAATAGCACACAAAGCATAGCGATAGAACTTGGAACTACATTATTGTGCCAAGTTTCAAAGAGCTAGCACAAACCGTGTTTGATTTAGAGTTCCAACTACATGTATCCATATAGGAGAAAACAGAGTGAAACCTAAACATGAAAACGGTTACTGCAAAGGAACGGTTTAACCTAGAAGACCGAAATTTAGTGAGCCAAGTGAGATTCATGTACTGATCACTACCTGCAAGTATCATCAAGATTGGGTGAAAAAATGTTTGCTGAGATATCAGGAAACTCGTAGTTTTTTGGAAGCTTGGCAACCCCTTTCAATGAAAGGGATTCTCGTCAGTCTCTGCTTGGGGCTACTTCAATAGCACACAAACCATAGCGATAGAACTTGGAACTACATTATTGTGCCAAGTTTCAAAGAGCTAGCACAAACCGTGTTTGATTTAGAGTTCCAACTACATGTATCCATATAGGAGAAAACAGAGTGAAACCTAAACATGAAAACGGTTACTGCAAAGGAAAGGTTTAACCTAGAAGAACGAACTTTGGTGAGCCAAGTGAGAATCCTGTACTGATCATTAAATAGAAGTATCATCAAGATTGGGTGAAAAAATGTTTGCTGAGATTTCAGGAAACTCGTAGTTTTTTGCAAGCTTGGCAACCCCTTTCAATGAAAGAGATTCTCGTCAGTCTCTGCTTGGGGCTACTTCAATAGCACACAAACCATAGCGATAGAACTTGGAACTACATTATTGTGCCCAGTTTCAATGAGCTACCACAAATCGTGTTTGATTTAGAGTTCCAACTACATGTATCCATATAGGAGAAAACAGAGTGAAACCTAAACATGAAAACGGTTACTACAAAGGAACGGTTTAACCTAGAAGAACGAAATTTGGTGAGCCAAGTGGGATTGGGTTACTGATCATTAAATGGATGTATCATCAAGATTGGGTGAAAAAATATTTGCTGAGATTTCAGGAAACTCGTAGTTTTTTGGAAGCTTGGCAACCCCTTTCAATGAAAGGGATTCTCGTCAGTCTCTGCTTGGGGCTACTTCAATAGCACACAAAGCATAGCGATAGAACTTGGAACTACATTATTTTGCCAAGTTTCAAAGAGCTAGCACAAACCGTGTTTGATTTAGAGTTCCAACTACATTTATCCATATAGGAGAAAACAGAGTGAAACCTAAACATGAAAACGGTTACTGCAAAGGAACGGTTTAACCTAGAAGAACGAAATTTAGTGAGCCAAATGAGATTCGTGTACTGATCACTATCTGCAAGTATCATCAAGATTCGGTGAAAAAATGTTTGCTGAGATTTCAGGAAACTCGTAGTTTTTTGGAAGCTTGGCAACCCCTTTCAATGAAAGGGATTCTCGTCAGTCTCTGCTTGGGGATACTTCAATAGCACACAAACCATAGCGATAGAACTTGGAACTATATTATTGTGCCAAGTTTCAAAGAGCTAGCACAAACCGTGTTTGATTTAGAGTTCCAACTACATGTATCCATATAGGAGAAAACAGAGTGAAAACTGAACATGAAAACGGTTACTGCAAAGGAACGGTTTAACCTAGAAGAACGAACTTTGGTGAGCCAAGTGAGATTCGTGTACTGATCACTACCTGCAAGTATCATCAAGATTGGGTGAAAAAATGTTTGCTGAGATTTCAGGAAACTCGCAGTTTTTTGCAAGCTTTGCAACCCGTTTCAATGACAGAGATTCTCGTCAGTCTCTGCTTGGGGCTACTTCAATAGCACACAAACCATAGCGATAGAACTTGGAACTACATTATTGTGCCAAGTTTCAAAGAGCTAGCACAAACCGTGTTTGATTTAGAGTTCCAACTACATGTATCCATATAGGAGAAAACAGAGTGAAACCTAAACATGAAAACGGTTACTGCAAAGGAACGGTATAACCTAGAAGAACGAACTTTGGTGAGCCACGTGAGATTCGTGTACTCATCACTACCAGCAAGTATCATCAAGATTGGGTGAAAAACTGGTTGCTGAGATTTCAGGAAACTCGTAGTTTTTTGGAAGCTTGGCAACCCCTTTCAATGAAAGAGATTCTCGTCAGTCTCTGCTTGGGGCTACTTCAATAGCACACAAACCATAGCGATAGAACTTGGAACTACATTATTATGCCACGTTTCAAAGAGCTAGCATAAACCGTGTTTGATTTAGAGTTCCAACTACATGTATCCATATAGGAGAAAACAGAGTGAAACCTAAACATGAAAACGGTTACTGCAAAGGAACGGTTTAACCTAGAAGAACGAAATTTGGTGAGCCAAGTGGGATTGGGGTACTGATCATTAAATGGATGTATCATCAAGATTTGGTGAAAAAATATTTGCTGAGATTTCAGGAAACTCGTAGTTTTTTGGAAGCTTGGCAACCCCTTTCAATGAAAGGGATTCTCGTCAGTCTCTGCTTGGGGATACTTCAATAGCACACAAACCATAGCGATAGAACTTGGAACTACATTATTGTGCCAAGTTTCAAAGAGCTAGCACAAACCGTGTTTGATTTAGAGTTCCAACTACATGTATCCATATAGGAGAAAACAGAGTGAAACCTAAACATGAAAACGGTTACTGCAAAGGAACGTTTTAACCTAGAAGAACGAAATTTAGTGAGCCAAGTGAGATTCATGTACTGATCACTACCTCCAAGTATCATCAAGATTGGGTGAAAAAATGTTTGCTGAGATTTCAGAACACTCGTAGTTTTTTGCAAGCTTGGCAACCCCTTTCAATGAAAGAGATTCTCGTCAGTCTCTGCTGGGGGCTACTTCAATAGCACACAAAACATAGCGATAGAACTTGGAACTACATTATTGTGCCCAGTTTCAATGAGCTACCACAAACCGAGTTTGATTTAGAGTTCCAAATACATGTATCCATGTAGGAGAAAACAGAGTGAAACCTAAACATGAAAACGGTTACTGGAAAGAAACGGTTTAAACTAGAAGAACGAAATTTGGTGAGCCAAGTGGGATTGGTGTACTGATCATTAAATGGAAGTATCATCAAGACTGGGTGAATAAATATTTGCTGAGATATCAGGAAACTCGCAGTTTTTTGGAAGCTTGGCAACCCGTTTCAATGAAAGGGATTCTCGTCAGTCTCTGCTTGGGGCTACTTCAATAGCACACAAACCATAGCGATAGAACTTGGAACTACATTATTGTGCCAAGTTTCAAAGAGCTAGCACAAACCGTGTTTGATTTAGAGTTCCAACTACATGTATCCATATAGGAGAAAACAGAGTGAAACCTAAACATGAAAACGGTTACTGCAAAGGAACGGTTTAACCTAGAAGAACGAAATTTGGTGAGCCAAGTGAGATTCGTGTACTGATCACTACCTGCAAGTATCATCAAGATTGGGTGAAAAAATGTTTGCTGAGATTTCAGGAAACTCGTAGTTTTTTGGAAGCTTGGCAACCCCTTTCAATGAAAGGGATTCTCGCGAGTCTCTGCTTGGGACTACTTCAATAGCACACAAACCATAGCGATAGAACTTGGAACTACATTATTGTGCCAAGTTTCAAAGAGCTAGCACAAACCGTGTTTGATTTAGAGTTCCAACTACATGTATCCATATAGGAGAAAACAGAGTGAAACCTAAACATGAAAATGGTTACTGCAAAGGAACGGTTTAACCTAGAAGAACGAAATTTGGTGAGCCAAGTGGGATTGGTGTACTGATCATTAAATGGAAGTATCATTAAGACTGGGTGAAAAAATGTTTGCTGAGATTTCAGGAAACTCGTAGTTTTTTGGAAGCCTGGCAACCCCTTTCAATGAAAGTGATTCTCGTCAGTCTCTTCTTGGGGCTACTTCAATAGCCAAAAACCATAGCGATAGAACTTGTAACTACATTATTGTGCCAAGTTTCAAAGAGCTAGCACAAACCGTGTTTGATTTAGAGTTCCAACTACATGTATCCATATAGGAGAAAACAGAGTGAAACCTAAACTTGAAAACGGTTACTACAAAGGAACGGTTTAACCTAGAAGAACGAAATTTGGTGAGCCAAGTGGGATTGGGGTACTGATCATTAAATGGATGTATCATCAAGATTGGGTGAAAAAATATTTGCTGAGATTTCTGGAAACTCGTAGTTTTTTGGAAGCTTGGCAACCCCTTTCAATGAAAGGGATTCTCGTCAGTCTCTGTTGGGGCTACTTCAATACCACACAAAGCATTGCGATCGAACTTGAAACTACATTATTGTGCCAAGTTTCAAAGAGCTAGCACAAACCGTGTTTGATTTAGAGTTCCAACTACATGTATCCATATAGGAGAAAACAGAGTGAAACCTAAACATGAAAACGGTTACTGCAAAGGAATGGTTTAACCTAGAAGAACGAAATTTAGTGAGCCAAGTGAGATTCGTGTACTGATCACTACCTGCAAGTATCATCAAGATTGGGTGAAAAAATGTTTGCTGAGATTTCAGGAAACTCGTAGTTTTTTGGAAGCTTGGCAACCCCTTTCAATGAAAGGGATTCTCGTCAGTCTCTGCTTGGGGCTACTTCAATAGCACACAAACCATAGCGAAAGAACTTGGAACTACATTATTGTGCCAAGTTTCAAAGAGCTAGCACAAACCGTGTTTGATTTAGAGTTCCAACTACATGTATCCATATAGGAGAAAACAGAGTGAAACCTAAACATGAAAACTGTTACTGCAAAGGAACGGTATAACCTAGAAGAACGAAATTTGGTGAGCCAAGTGGGATTGGTGTACTGATCATTAAATGGATGTATCATCAAGATTGGGTGAAAAAAATGTTTGCTGAGATTTCAGGAAACTCGTAGTTTTTTGGAAGCTTGGCAACCCCTTTCAATGAAAGGGATTCTAGTCAGTCTCTGCTTGGGGCTATTTCAATAGCACACAAACCATAGCGATAGAACTTGGAACCACATTATTGAGCCAAGTTTAAAAGAGCTAGCACAAACCGTGTTTGATTTAGAGTTCCAACTACATGTATCCATATAGGAGAAAACAGATTGAAACCTAAACATGAATACGGTTACTGCAAAGGAACGGTTTAACCTAGAAGAACGAAATTTGGTGAGCCAAGTTGGATTGGGGTACTGATCATTAAATGGAAGTATCATCAAGATTGGGTGAAAAAATGTTTGCTGAGATTTCTGGAAACTCGTAGTTTTTTGGAAGCTTGGCAACCCCTTTCAATGAAAGGGATTCTCGTCAGTCTCTGCTTGGGGCTACTTCAATAGCACACAAACCATAGCGATAGAACTTGGAACTACATTATTGTGCCAAGTTTCAAAGAGCTAGCACAAACCGTGTTTGATTTAGAGTTCCATCTACATGTATCCATATAGGAGAAAACAGAGTGAAACCTAAACATGAAAACGGTTACTACAAAGGAACGGTTTAACCTAGAAGAACGAAATTTGGTGAGCCAAGTGGGATTGGTGTACTGATCATCAAATGGATGTATCATCAAGATTGGGTGAAAAAATATTTGCTGAGATTTCAGGAAACTCGTAGTTTTTTGGAAGCTTGGCAACCCCTTTCAATGAAAGGGATTCTCGTCAGTCTCTGCTTGGGGCTACTTCAATAGCACACAAACCATAGCGATAGAACTTGGAACTACATTATTGTGCCAAGGTTCAAAGAGCTAGCACAAACCGTGTTTGATTTAGAGTTCCAACTACATGTATCCATATAGGAGAAAACAGAGTGAAACCTAAACATGAAAACGGTTACTGCAAAGGAACGGTTTAACCTAGAAGAACGAACTTTGGTGAGCCAAGTGATATTCGTATACTGATCACTACCTGCAAGTATCATCAAGATTGGGTGAAAAAATGTTTGCTGAGATTTCAGGAAACTCATAGATTTTTGGAAGGTTGGCAACCCCTTTCAATGAAAGGGATTTTCGTCAGTCTCTGCTTGGGGCTACTTCAATAGCACACAAACCATAGCGATAGAACTTGGAACTACATTATTGTGCCAAGTTTCAAAGAGCTAGCACAAACCGTGTTTGATTTAGATTTCCAACTACATGTATCCATATAGGAGAAAACAGAGTGAAACCTAAACATGAAAACGGTTACTGCAAAGGAACGGTTTAACCTAGAAGAACGAAATTTAGTGAGCCAAGTGAGATTCGTGTACTGATCACTATCTGCAAGTATCATCAAGATTCGGTGAAAAAATGTATGCTGAGATTTCAGGAAACTCGTAGTTTTTTGGAAGCTTGGCAACCCCTTTCAATGAAAGGGATTCTCGTCAGTCTCTGCTTGGGGATACTTCAATAGCACACAAACCATAGCGATAGAACTTGGAACTATATTATTGTGCCAAGTTTCAAAGAGCAAGCACAAACCGTGTTTGATTTAGAGTTCCAACTACATGTATCCATATAGGAGAAAACAGAGTGAAAACTGAACATGAAAACGGTTACTGCAAAGGAACGGTTTAACCTAGAAGAACGAACTTTGGTGAGCCAAGTGAGATTCGTGTACTGATGACTACCTGCAAGTATCATCAAGATTGGGTGAAAAAATGTTTGCTGAGATTTCAGGAAACTCGCAGTTTTTTGCAAGCTTTGCAACCCGTTTCAATGACAGAGATTCTCGTCAGTCTCTGCTTGGGGCTACTTCAATAGCACACAAACCATAGCGATAGAACTTGGAACTACATTATTGTGCCAAGTTTCAAAGAGCTAGCACAAACCGTGTTTGTTTTAGAGTTCCAACTACATGTATCCATATAGGAGAAAACAGAGTGAAACCTAAACATGAAAACGGTTACTGCAAAGGAACGGTTTAACCTAGAAGAACGAAATTTGGTGAGCCAAGTGGGATTGGGGCACTGATCATTAAATGAATGTATCATCAAGATTGGGTGAAAAAATATTTGCTGAGATTTCAGGAAACTCGTAGTTTTTTGGAAGCTTGGCAACCCCTTTCAATGAAAGGGATTCTCGTCAGACTCTGCTTGGGGCTACTTCAATAGCACACAAACCATAGCGATAGAACTTGGAACTACATTATTGTGCCAAGTTTCAAAGAGCTAGCACAAACCGTGTTTGATTTAGAGTTCCAACTACATGTATCCATATAGGAGAAAACTGAGTGAAACCTAAACATGAAAACGGTTACTGCAAAGGAACGGTTTAACCTAGAAGACCGAAATTTAGTGAGCCAAGTGAGATTCATGTACTGATCACTACCTGCAAGTATCATCAAGATTGGGTGAAAAAATGTTTGCTGAGATATCAGGAAACTCGTAGTTTTTTGGAAGCTTGGCAACCCCTTTCAATGAAAGGGATTCTCGTCAGTCTCTGCTTGGTGCTACTTCAATAGCACACAAACCATAGCGATAGAACTTGGAACTACATTATTGTGCCAAGTTTCAAAGAGCTAGCACAAACCGTGTTTGATTTAGAGTTCCAACTACATGTATCCATATAGGAGAAAACAGAGTGAAACCTAAACATGAAAACGGTTACTGCAAAGGAACGGTTTAACCTAGAAGAACGAACTTTGGTGAGCCAAGTGATATTCGTATACTGATCACTACCTGCAAGTATCATCAAGATTGGGTGAAAAAATGTTTGCTGAGATTTCAGGAAACTCATAGATTTTTGGAAGGTTGGCAACCCCTTTCAATGAAAGGGATTTTCGTCAGTCTCTGCTTGGGGCTACTTCAATAGCACACAAACCATAGCGATAGAACTTGGAACTACATTATTGTGCCAAGTTTCAAAGAGCTAGCACAAACCGTGTTTGATTTAGATTTCCAACTACATGTATCCATATAGGAGAAAACAGAGTGAAACCTAAACATGAAAACGGTTACTGCAAAGGAACGGTTTAACCTAGAAGAACGAAATTTAGTGAGCCAAGTGAGATTCGTGTACTGATCACTATCTGCAAGTATCATCAAGATTCGGTGAAAAAATGTATGCTGAGATTTCAGGAAACTCGTAGTTTTTTGGAAGCTTGGCAACCCCTTTCAATGAAAGGGATTCTCGTCAGTCTCTGCTTGGGGATACTTCAATAGCACACAAACCATAGCGATAGAACTTGGAACTATATTATTGTGCCAAGTTTCAAAGAGCAAGCACAAACCGTGTTTGATTTAGAGTTCCAACTACATGTATCCATATAGGAGAAAACAGAGTGAAAACTGAACATGAAAACGGTTACTGCAAAGGAACGGTTTAACCTAGAAGAACGAACTTTGGTGAGCCAAGTGAGATTCGTGTACTGATGACTACCTGCAAGTATCATCAAGATTGGGTGAAAAAATGTTTGCTGAGATTTCAGGAAACTCGCAGTTTTTTGCAAGCTTTGCAAGCCGTTTCAATGACAGAGATTCTCGTCAGTCTCTGCTTGGGGCTACTTCAATAGCACACAAACCATAGCGTTGGAACTTGGAACTACATTATTGTGCCAAGTTTCAAAGAGCTAGCACAAACCGTGTTTGATTTAGAGTTCCAACTACATGTATCCATATAGGAGAAAACAGAGTGAAACCTAAACATGAAAACGGTTACTGCAAAGGAACGGTTTAACCTAGAAGAACGAATTTGGTGAGCCAAGTGGGATTGGGGCACTGATCATTAAATGAATGTATCATCAAGATTGGGTGAAAAAATATTTGCTGAGATTTCAGGAAACTCGTAGTTTTTTGGAAGCTTGGCAACCCCTTTCAATGAAAGAGATTCTCGTCAGTCTCTGCTTGGGGCTACTTCAATAGCACACAAACCATAGCGATAGAACTTGGAACTACATTATTGTGCCCAGTTTCAATGAGCTACCACAAACCGTGTTTGATTTAGAGTTCCAACTACATGTATCCATATAGGAGAAAACAGAGTGAAACCTAAACATGAAAACGGTTACTACAAAGGAACGGTTTAACCTAGAAGAACGAAATTTGGTGAGCCAAGTGGGATTGGGTTACTGATCATTAAATGGATGTATCATCAAGATTGGGTGAAAAAATATTTGCTGAGATTTCAGGAAACTCGTAGTTTTTTGGAAGCTTGGCAACCCCTTTCAATGAAAGGGATTCTCGTCAGTCTCTGCTTGGGGCTACTTCAATAGCACACAAAGCATAGCGATAGAACTTGAAACTACATTATTTTGCCAAGTTTCAAAGAGCTAGCACAAACCGTGTTTGATTTAGAGTTCCAACTACATTTATCCATATAGGAGAAAACAGAGTGAAACCTAAACATGAAAACGGTTACTGCAAAGGAACGGTTTAACCTAGAAGAACGAAATTTAGTGAGCCAAGTGAGATTCGTGTACTGATCACTATCTGCAAGTATCACCAAGATTCGGTGAAAAAATGTTTGCTGAGATTTCAGGAAACTCGTAGTTTTTTGGAAGCTTGGCAACCCCTTTCAATGAAAGGGATTCTCGTCAGTCTCTGCTTGGGGATACTTCAATAGCACACAAACCATAGCGATAGAACTTGGAACTATATTATTGTGCCAAGTTTCAAAGAGCTAGCACAAACAGTGTTTGATTTAGAGTTCCAACTACATGTATCCATATAGGAGAAAACAGAGTGAAAACTGAACATGAAAACGGTTACTGCAAAGGAACGGTTTAACCTAGAAGAACGAACTTTGGTGAGCCAAGTGAGATTCGTGTACTGATCACTACCTGCAAGTATCATCAAGATTGGGTGAAAAAATGTATGCTGAGATTTCAGGAAACTCGCAGTTTTTTGCAAGCTTTGCAACCCGTTTCAATGACAGAGATTCTCGTCAGTCTCTGCTTGGGGCTACTTCAATAGCACACAAACCATAGCGATAGAACTTGGAACTACATTATTGTGCCAAGTTTCAAAGAGCTAGCACAAACCGTGTTTGATTTAGAGTTCCAACTACATGTATCCATATAGGAGAAAACAGAGTGAAACCTAAACATGAAAACGGTTACTGCAAAGGAACGGTATAACCTAGAAGAACGAACTTTGGTGAGCCACGTGAGATTCGTGTACTCATCACTACCAGCAAGTATCATCAAGATTGGGTGAAAAACTGGTTGCTGAGATTTCAGGAAACTCGTAGTTTTTTGGAAGCTTGGCAACCCCTTTCAATGAAAGAGATTCTCGTCAGTCTCTGCTTGGGGCTACTTCAATAGCACACAAACCATAGCGATAGAACTTGGAACTACATTATTATGCCACGTTTCAAAGAGCTAGCATAAACCGTGTTTGATTTAGAGTTCCAACTACATGTATCCATATAGGAGAAAACAGAGTGAAACCTAAACATGAAAACGGTTACTGCAAAGGAACGGTTTAACCTAGAAGAACGAAATTTGGTGAGCCAAGTGGGATTGGGGTACTGATCATTAAATGGATGTATCATCAAGATTTGGTGAAAAAATATTTGCTGAGATTTCAGGAAACTCGTAGTTTTTTGGAAGCTTGGCAACCCCTTTCAATGAAAGGGATTCTCGTCAGTCTCTGCTTGGGGATACTTCAATAGCACACAAACCATAGCGATAGAACTTGGAACTACATTATTGTGCCAAGTTTCAAAGAGCTAGCACAAACCGTGTTTGATTTAGAGTTCCAACTACATGTATCCATATAGGAGAAAACAGAGTGAAACCTAAACATGAAAACGGTTACTGCAAAGGAACGTTTTAACCTAGAAGAACGAAATTTAGTGAGCCAAGTGAGATTCATGTACTGATCACTACCTCCAAGTATCATCAAGATTGGGTGAAAAAATGTTTGCTGAGATTTCAGGAAACTCGTAGTTTTTTGGAAGCTTGGCAACCCCTTTCAATGAAAGGGATTCTCGTCAGTCTCTGCTTGGGGCTACTTCAATAGCACACAAACCATAGCGATAGAACTTGGAACTACATTATTGTGCCAAGTTTCAAAGAGCTAGCACAAACCGTGTTTGATTTAGAGTTCCAACTACATGTATCCATATAGGAGAAAACAGAGTGAAACCTAAACATGAAAACGGTTACTGCAAAGGAAAGGTTTAACCTAGAAGAACGAACTTTGGTGAGCCAAGTGAGATTCGTGTACTGATCATTAAATAGAAGTATCATCAAGATTGGGTGAAAAAATTTTGCTGAGATTTCAGGAAACTCGTAGTTTTTTGCAAGCTTGGCAACCCCTTTCAATGAAAGAGATTCTCGTCAGTCTCTGCTGGGGGCTACTTCAATAGCACACAAAACATAGCGATAGAACTTGGAACTACATTATTGTGCCCAGTTTCAATGAGCTACCACAAACCGAGTTTGATTTAGAGTTCCAAATACATGTATCCATGTAGGAGAAAACAGAGTGAAACCTAAACATGAAAACGGTTACTGGAAAGAAACGGTATAACCTAGAAGAACGAAATTTGGTGAGCCAAGTGGGATTGGTGTACTGATCATTAAATGGAAGTATCATCAAGACTGGGTGAATAAATATTTGCTGAGATATCAGGAAACTCGCAGTTTTTTGGAAGCTTGGCAACCCCTTTCAATGAAAGGGATTCTCGTCAGTCTCTGCTTGGGGCTACTTCAATAGCACACAAACCATAGCGATAGAACTTGGAACTACATTATTGTGCCAAGTTTCAAAGAGCTAGCACAAACCGTGTTTGATTTAGAGTTCCAACTACATGTATCCATATAGGAGAAAACAGAGTGAAACCTAAACATGAAAACGGTTACTGCAAAGGAACGGTTAACCTAGAAGAACGAAATTTGGTGAGCCAAGTGAGATTCGTGTACTGATCACTACCTGCAAGTATCATCAAGATTGGGTGAAAAAATGTTTGCTGAGATTTCAGGAAACTCGTAGTTTTTTGGAAGCTTGGCAACCCCTTTCAATGAAAGGGATTCTCTCGAGTCTCTGCTTGGGACTACTTCAATAGCACACAAACCATAGCGATAGAACTTGGAACTACATTATTGTGCCAAGTTTCAAAGAGCTAGCACAAACCGTGTTTGATTTAGAGTTCCAACTACATGTATCCATATAGGAGAAAACAGAGTGAAACCTAAACATGAAAATGGTTACTGCAAAGAACGGTTTAACCTAGAAGAACGAAATTTGGTGAGCCAAGTGGGATTGGTGTACTGATCATTAAATGGAAGTATCATTAAGACTGGGTGAAAAAATGTTTGCTGAGATTTCAGGAAACTCGTAGTTTTTTGGAAGCCTGGCAACCCCTTTCAATGAAAGTGATTCTCGTCAGTCTCTTCTTGGGGCTACTTCAATAGTCAAAAACCATAGCGATAGAACTTGTAACTACATTATTGTGCCAAGTTTCAAAGAGCTAGCACAAACCGTGTTTGATTTAGAGTTCCAACTACATGTATCCATATAGGAGAAAACAGAGTGAAACCTAAACTTGAAAACGGTTACTACAAAGGAACGGTTTAACCTAGAAGAACGAAATTTGGTGAGCCAAGTGGGATTGGGGTACTGATCATTAAATGGATGTATCATCAAGATTGGGTGAAAAAATATTTGCTGAGATTTCTGGAAACTCGTAGTTTTTTGGAAGCTTGGCAACCCCTTTCAATGAAAGGGATTCTCGTCAGTCTCTGTTGGGGCTACTTCAATACCACACAAAGCATTGCGATCGAACTTGAAACTACATTATTGTGCCAAGTTTCAAAGAGCTAGCACAAACCGTGTTTGATTTAGAGTTCCAACTACATGTATCCATATAGGAGAAAACAGAGTGAAACCTAAACATGAAAACGGTTACTGCAAAGGAATGGTTTAACCTAGAAGAACGAAATTTGGTGAGCAAAGTGGGATTGGTGTACTGAATATTAAATGCAGGTATCATCAAGACTGGGTGAAAAAATGTTTGCTGAGATTTCAGGAAACTCGTCGTTTTTTGCAAGCTTGGCAACCCCTTTCACTGAAAGGGATTCTCGTCAGTCTCTGCTTGGGGCTACTTCAATAGCACACAAACCATAGCGATAGAACTTGGAACTACATTATTGTGCCAAGTTTCAAAGAGCTAGCACAAACCGTGTTTGATTTAGAGTTCCAACTACATGTATCCATATAGGAGAAAACAGAGTGAAACCTAAACATGAAAACGGTTACTGCAAAGGAACGGTATAAACTAGAAGAACGAACTTTGGTGAGCCACGTGAGATTCGTGTACTGATCACTACCAGCAAGTATCATCAAGATTGGGTGAAAAACTGGTTGCTGAGATTTCAGGAAACTCGTAGTTTTTTGGAAGCTTGGCAACCCCTTTCAATGAAAGAGATTCTCGTCAGTCTCTGCTTGGGGCTACTTCAATAGCACACAAACCATAGCGATAGAACTTGGAACTACATTATTGTGCCAAGTTTCAAAGAGCTAGCACAAACCGTGTTTGATTTAGAATTCCAACTACATGTATCCATATAGGAGAAAACAGAGTGAAACCTAAACATGAAAACGGTTACTGCAAAGGAACGGTTTAACCTAGAAGAACGAAATTTAGTGAGCCAAGTGAGATTCGTGTACTGATCACTACCTGCAAGTATCATCAAGATTGGGTGAAAAAATGTTTGCTGAGATTTCAGGAAACTCGTAGTTTTTTGGAAGCTTGGCAACCCCTTTCAATGAAAGGGATTCTCGTCAGTCTCTGCTTGGGGCTACTTCAATAGCACACAAACCATAGCGAAAGAACTTGGAACTACATTATTGTGCCAAGTTTCAAAGAGCTAGCACAAACCGTGTTTGATTTAGAGTTCCAACTACATGTATCCATATAGGAGAAAACAGAGTGAAACCTAAACATGAAAACTGTTACTGCAAAGGAACGGTATAACCTAGAAGAACGAAATTTGGTGAGCCAAGTGGGATTGGTGTACTGATCATTAAATGGATGTATCATCAAGATTGGGTGAAAAAAATGTTTGCTGAGATTTCAGGAAACTCGTAGTTTTTTGGAAGCTTGGCAACCCCTTTCAATGAAAGGGATTCTAGTCAGTCTCTGCTTGGGGCTATTTCAATAGCACACAAACCATAGCGATAGAACTTGGAACTACATTATTGAGCCAAGTTTAAAAGAGCTAGCACAAACCGTGTTTGATTTAGAGTTCCAACTACATGTATCCATATAGGAGAAAACAGATTGAAACCTAAACATGAAAACGGTTCCTGCAAAGGAACGGTTTAACATAGAAGAACGAAATTTGGTGAGCCAAGTGGGATTGGGGTACTGATCATTAAATGGAAGTATCATCAAGATTGGGTGAAAAAATGTTTGCTGAGATTTCTGGAAACTCGTTGTTTTTTGGAAGCTTGGCAACCCCTTTCAATGAAAGGGATTCTCGTCAGTCTCTGCTTGGGGCTACTTCAATAGCACACAAACCATAGCGATAGAACTTGGAACTACATTATTGTGCCAAGTTTCAAAGAGCTAGCACAAACCGTGTTTGATTTAGAGTTCCATCTACATGTATCCATATAGGAGAAAACAGAGTGAAACCTAAACATGAAAACGGTTACTACAAAGGAACGGTTTAACCTAGAAGAACGAAATTTGGTGAGCCAAGTGGGATTGGTGTACTGATCATCAAATGGATGTATCATCAAGATTGGGTGAAAAAATATTTGCTGAGATTTCAGGAAACTCGTAGTTTTTTGGAAGCTTGGCAACCCCTTTCAATGAAAGGGATTGTCGTCAGTCTCTGCTTGGGGCTACTTCAATAGCACACAAACCATAGCGATAGAACTTGGAACTACATTATTGTGCCAAGTTTCAAAGAGATAGCACAAACCGTGTTTGATTTAGAGTTCCAACTACATGTATCCATATAGGAGAAAACAGAGTGAAACCTAAACATGAAAACGGTTACTGCAAAGGAACGGTTTAACCTAGAAGAACGAACTTTGGTGAGCCAAGTGATATTCGTATACTGATGACTACCTGCAAGTATCATCAAGATTGGGTGAAAAAATGTTTGCTGAGATTTCAGGAAACTCATAGATTTTTGGAAGGTTGGCAACCCCTTTCAATGAAAGGGATTCTCGTCTGTCTCTGCTTGGGGCTACTTCAATAGCACACAAACCATAGCGATAGAACTTGGAACTACATTATTGTGCCAAGTTTCAAAGAGCTAGCACAAACCGTGTTTGATTTAGAGTTCCAACTACATGTATCCATATAGGAGAAAACAGAGTGAAACCTAAACATGAAAACGGTTACTGCTAAGGAACGGTTTAACCTAGAAGAACAAAATTCGGTGAGCCAAGTGGGAATGGTGTACAGATCATTAAATGGAAGTATCATGAAGATTGGGTGAAAAAATGTTTGCTGAGATTTGAGGAAACTCGTAGTTTTTTAGAAGCTTGGCAACCCCTTTCAATGAAAGGGATTCTCGTCAGTCTCTGCTTGGGGCTACTTCAATAGCACACAAACCATAGCGATAGAACTTGGAACTACATTATTGTGCCAAGTTTCAAAGAGCTAGCACAAACCGTGTTTGATTTAGATTTCCAACTACATGTATCCATATAGGGAGAAAACAGAGTGAAACCTAAACATGAAAACGGTTACTGCAAAGGAACGGTTTAACCTAGAAGAACGAAATTTAGTGAGCCAAGTGAGATTCGTGTACTGATCACTACCTGCAAGTATCATCAAGATTGGGTGAAAAAATGTTTGCTGAGATTTCAGGAAACTCGTAGTTTTTTGGAAGCTTGGCAACCCTTTCAATGAAAGGATTCTCGTCAGTCTCTGCTTGGGGCTACTTCAATAGCACACAAACCATAGCGAAAGAACTTGGAACTACATTATTGTGCCAAGTTTCAAAGAGCTAGCACAAACCGTGTTTGATTTAGAGTTCCAACTACATGTATCCATATAGGAGAAAACAGAGTGAAACCTAAACATGAAAATGGTTACTGCAAAGGAACGGTTTAACCTAGAAGAACGAAATTTGGTGAGCCAAGTGAGATTCGTGTACTGATCACTACCTGCAAGTATCATCAAGATTGGGTGAAAAAATGTTTGCTGAGATTTCAGGAAACTCGTAGTTTTTTGGAAGCTTGGCAACCCCTTTCAATGAAAGTGATTCTCGTCAGTCTCTGCTTGGGGCTACTTCAATAGCACACAAACCATAGAGATAGAACTTGGAACTACATTATTGTGCCCAGTTTCAAAGAGCTAGCACAAACCGTGTTTGATTTAGAGTTCCAACTACATGTATCCATGTAGGAGAAAACAGAGTGAAACCTAAACATGAAAACGGTTACTGCAAAGGAACGATTTAACCTAGAAGAACGAAATTTGGTGAGCCAAGTGGGATTGGTGTACTGATCATTAAATGGAAGTATCATCAAGATTGGGTGAAAAAATGTTTGCTGAGATTTCAGGAAACTCGCAGTTTTTTTGCAAGCTTGGCAACCCGTTTCAATGACAGAGATTCTCGTCAGTCTCTGCTTGGGGCTACTTCAATAGCACACAAACCATAGCGATAGAACTTGGAACTACATTATTGTGCCATGTTTCAAAGAGCTAGCACAAACCGGGTTTGATTTAGAGTTCCAACTACATGTATCCATATAGGAGAAAACAGAGTGAAACCTAAACATGAAAAATTGTTACTGCAAAGGAACGGTATAACCTAGAAGAACGAACTTTGGTGAGCCACGTGAGATTCGTGTACTGATCACTACCAGCAAGTATCATCAAGATTGGGTGAAAAACTGGTTGCTGAGATTTCAGGAAACTCGTAGTTTTTTGGAAGCTTGGCAACCCCTTTCAATGAAAGAGATTCTCGTCAGTCTCTGCTTGGGCTACTTCAATAGCACACAAACCATAGCAATAGAACTTGGAACTACATTATTGTGCCAAGTTTCAAAGAGCTAGCATAAACCGTGTTTGATTTAGAGTTCCAACTACATGTATCCATATAGGAGAAAACAGAGTGAAACCTAAACATGAAAACGGTTACTGCAAAGGAACGGTTTAACCTAGAAGAACGAAATTTGGTGAGCCAAGTGGGATTGGGGTACTGATCATTAAATGGATGTATCATCAAGATTGGGTGAAAAAATCTTTGCTGAGATTTCAGGAAACTCGTAGTTTTTTGCAAGCTTGGCAACCCCTTTCAATGAAAGGGATTCTCGTCAGTCTCTGCTTGGGGCTACTTCAATAGCACACAAACCATAGTGATAGAACTTGGAACTACATTATTGTGCCAAGTTTCAAAGAGCTAGCACAAACCGTGTTTGATTTAGAGTTCCAACTACATGTATCCATATAGGAGAAAACAGAGTGAAACCTAAACATGAAAACGGTTACTGCAAAGGAACGGTTTAACCTAGAAGAACGAAATTTAGTGAGCCAAGTGAGATTCGTGTACTGATCACTACCTGCAAGTATCATCAAGATTGGGTGAAAAAATGTTTCCTGAGATTTCAGGAAACTCGTAGTTTTTTGGAAGCTTGGCAACCCCTTTCAATGAAAGGGATTCTCGTCAGTCTCTGCTTGGGGATACTTCAATAGCACACAAACCATAGCGATAGAACTTGGAACTACATTATTGTGCCAAGTTTCAAAGAGCTAGCACAAACCGTGTTTGAATTAGAGTTCCAACTACATGTATCCATATAGGAGAAAACAGAGTGAAACCTAAACATGAAAACGGTTACTGCAAAGGAACGGTTTAACCTAGAAGAACGAAATTTAGTGAGCCAAGTGAGATTCGTGTACTGATCACTACCTGCAAGTATCATCAAGATTGGGTGAAAAAATGTTTCCTGAGATTTCAGGAAACTCGTAGTTTTTTGGAAGCTTGGCAACCCCTTTCAATGAAAGGGATTCTCGTCAGTCTCTGCTTGGGGATACTTCAATAGCACACAAACCATAGCGATAGAACTTGGAACTATATTATTGTGCCAAGTTTCAAAGAGCTAGCACAAACCGTGTTTGATTTAGAGTTCCAACTACATGTATCCATATAGGAGAAAACAGAGTGAAACCTAAACATGAAAACGGTTACTGCAAAGGAACGTTTTAACCTAGAAGAACGAAATTTAGTGAGCCAAGTGAGATTCATGTAATGATCACTACCTCCAAGTATCATCAAGATTGGGTGAAAAAATGTTTGCTGAGATTTCAGGAAACTCGTAGTTTTTTGGAAGCTTGGCAACCCCTTTCAATGAAAGGGATTCTCGTCAGTCTCTGCTTGGGGCTACTTCAATAGCACACAAACCATAGCGATAGAACTTGGAACTACATTATTGTGCCAAGTTTCAAAGAGCTAGCACAAACCGTGTTTGATTTAGAGTTCCATCTACATGTATCCATATAGGAGAAAACAGAGTGAAACCTAAACATGAAAACGGTTACTACAAAGGAACGGTTTAACCTAGAAGAACGAAATTTGGTGAGCCAAGTGGGATTGGTGTACTGATCATCAAATGGATGTATCATCAAGATTGGGTGAAAAAATATTTGCTGAGATTTCAGGAAACTCGTAGTTTTTTGGAAGCTTGGCAACCCCTTTCAATGAAAGGGATTCTCGTCAGTCTCTGCTTGGGGCTACTTCAATAGCACACAAAGCATAGCGATAGAACTTGGAACTACATTATTGTGCCAAGTTTCAAAGAGCTAGCACAAACCGTGTTTGATTTAGAGTTCCAACTACATGTATCCATATAGGAGAAAACAGAGTGAAACCTAAACATGAAAACGGTTACTGCAAAGGAACGGTTTAACCTAGAAGAACGAACTTTGGTGAGCCCAAGTGATATTCGTATACTGATGACTACCTGCAAGTATCATCAAGATTGGGTGAAAAAATGTTTGCTGAGATTTCAGGAAACTCATAGATTTTTGGAATGTTGGCAACCCCTTTCAATGAAAGGGATTCTCGTCAGTCTCTGCTTGGGGCTACTTCAATAGCACACAAACCATAGCGATAGAACTTGGAACCACATTATTGTGCCAAGTTTCAAAGAGCTAGCACAAACCGTGTTTGATTTAGAGTTCCAACTACATGTATCCATATAGGAGAAAACAGAGTGAAACCTAAACATGAAAACGGTTACTGCTAAGGAACGGTTTAACCTAGAAGAACGAAATTTGGTGAGCCAAGTGAGATTCGTGTACTGATCACTACCTGCAAGTATCATCAAGATTGGGTGAAAAAATGTTTGCTGAGATTTCAGGAAACTCGTAGTTTTTTGGAAGCTTGGCAACCCCTTTCAATGAAAGTGATTCTCGTCAGTCTCTGCTTGGGGCTACTTCAATAGCACACAAACCATAGAGATAGAACTTGGAACTACATTATTGTGCCAAGTTTCAAAGAGCTAGCACAAACCGTGTTTGATTTAGAGTTCCAACTACATGTATCCATGTAGGAGAAAACAGAGTGAAACCTAAACATGAAAACGGTTACTGCAAAGGAACGATTTAACCTAGAAGAACGAAATTTGGTGAGCCAAGTGGGATTGGTGTACTGATCATTAAATGGAAGTATCATCAAGATTGGGTGAAAAAATGTTTGCTGAGATTTCAGGAAACTCGCAGTTTTTTGCAAGCTTGGCAACCCGTTTCAATGACAGAGATTCTCGTCAGTCTCTGCTTGGGGCTACTTCAATAGCACACAAACCATAGCGATAGAACTTGGAACTACATTATTGTGCCATGTTTCAAAGAGCTAGCACAAACCGGGTTTGATTTAGAGTTCCAACTACATGTATCCATATAGGAGAAAACAGAGTGAAACCTAAACATGAAAATTGTTACTGCAAAGGAACGGTATAACCTAGAAGAACGAACTTTGGTGAGCCACGTGAGATTCGTGTACTGATCACTACCAGCAAGTATCATCAAGATTGGGTGAAAAACTGGTTGCTGAGATTTCAGGAAACTCGTAGTTTTTTGGAAGCTTGGCAACCCCTTTCAATGAAAGAGATTCTCGTCAGTCTCTGCTTGGGGCTACTTCAATAGCACACAAACCATAGCAATAGAACTTGGAACTACATTATTGTGCCAAGTTTCAAAGAGCTAGCATAAACCGTGTTTGATTTAGAGTTCCAACTACATGTATCCATATAGGAGAAAACAGAGTGAAACCTAAACATGAAAACGGTTACTGCAAAGGAACGGTTTAACCTAGAAGAACGAAATTTGGTGAGCCAAGTGGGATTGGGGGTACTGATCATTAAATGGATGTATCATCAAGATTGGGTGAAAAAAATCTTTGCTGAGATTTCAGGAAACTCGTAGTTTTTTGCAAGCTTGGCAACCCCTTTCAATGAAAGGGATTCTCGTCAGTCTCTGCTTGGGGCTACTTCAATAGCACACAAACCATAGTGATAGAACTTGGAACTACATTATTGTGCCAAGTTTCAAAGAGCTAGCACAAACCGTGTTTGATTTTAGAGTTCCAACTACATGTATCCATATAGGAGAAAACAGAGTGAAACCTAAACATGAAAACGGTTACTGCAAAGGAACGGTTTAACCTAGAAGAACGAAATTTAGTGAGCCAAGTGAGATTCGTGTACTGATCACTACCTGCAAGTATCATCAAGATTGGGGTGAAAAAATGTTTCCTGAGATTTCAGGAAACTCGTAGTTTTTTGGAAGCTTGGCAACCCCTTTCAATGAAAGGGATTCTCGTCAGTCTCTGCTTGGGGATACTTCAATAGCACACAAACAATAGCGATAGAACTTGGAACTTACATTATTGTGCCAAAGTTTCAAAGAGCTAGCACAAACCGTGTTTGATTTAGAGTTCCAACTACATGTATCCATATAGGAGAAAACAGAGTGAAACCTAAACATGAAAACGGTTTACTGCAAAGGAACGGTTTAACCTAGAAGAACGAAATTTAGTGAGCCAAGTGAGATTGTGTACTGATCACTACCTGCAAGTATCATCAAGATTGGGTGAAAAAATGTTTCCTGAGATTTCAGGAAACTCGTAGTTTTTTTGGAAGCTTGGCAACCCCTTTCAATGAAAGGGATTCTCGTCAGTCTCTGCTTGGGGATACTTCAATAGCACACAAACCATAGCGATAGAACTTGGAACTACATTATTGTGCCAAGTTTCAAAGAGCTAGCACAAACCGTGTTTGATTTAGAGTTCCAACTACATGTATCCATATAGGAGAAAACAGAGTGAAACCTAAACATGAAAACGGTTACTGCAAAGGAACGTTTTAACCTAGAAGAACGAAATTTAGTGAGCCAAGTGAGATTCATGTAATGATCACTACCTCCAAGTATCATCAAGATTGGGTGAAAAAATGTTTGCTGAGATTTCAGGAAACTCGTAGTTTTTTGGAAGCTTGGCAACCCCTTTCAATGAAAGGGATTCTCGTCAGTCTCTGCTTGGGGCTACTTCAATAGCACACAAACCATAGCGATAGAACTTGGAACTACATTATTGTGCCAAGTTTCAAAGAGCTAGCACAAACCGTGTTTGATTTAGAGTTCCAACTACATGTATCCATATAGGAGAAAACAGAGTGAAACCTAAACATGAAAACGGTTACTGCAAAGGAAAGGTTTAACCTAGAAGAACGAACTTTGGTGAGCCAAGTGAGATTCGTGTACTGATCATTAAATAGAAGTATCATCAAGATTGGGTGAAAAAATGTTTGCTGAGATTTCAGGAAACTCGTAGTTTTTTGGAAGCTTGGCAACCCCTTTCAATGAAAGAGATTCTCGTCAGTCTCTGCTTGGGGCTACTTCAATAGCACACAAACCATAGCGATAGAACTTGGAACTACATTATTGTGCCCAGTTTCAATGAGCTACCACAAACCGTGTTTGATTTAGAGTTCCAAATACATGTATCCATGTAGGAGAAAACAGAGTGAAACCTAAACATGAAAACGGTTACTGGAAAGAAACGGTTTAACCTCGAAGAACGAAATTTGGTGAGCCAAGTGGGATTGGTGTACTGATCATTAAATGGAAGTATCATCAAGACTGGGTGAATAAATATTTGCTGAGATTTCAGGAAACTCGTATTTTTTTGGAAGCTTGGCAACCCCTTTCAATGTAAGGGATTCTCGTCAGTCTCTGTTTGGGGCTACTTCAATAGCACACAAACCATAGCGATAGAACTTGGAACTTCATTATTGTGCTAAGTTTCAAAGAGCTAGAACAAACCGTGTTTGATTTAGAGTTCCAACTACATGTATCCATATAGGAGAAAACAGAGTGAAACCTAAACATGAAAACGGTTACTGCAAAGGAACGGTTTAACCTAGAGGAACGAAATTTGGTGAGCCAAGTGAGATTCGTGTACTGATCACTACCTGCAAGTATCATCAAGATTGGGTGAAAAAATGTTTGCTGAGATTTCAGGAAACTCGTAGTTTTTTGGAAGCTTGGCAACCCCTTTCAATGAAAGGGATTCTCGTCAGTCTCTGCTTGGGGCTACTTCAATAGCACACAAACCATAGCGATAGAACTTGGAACTACATTATTGTGCCAAGTTTCAAAGAGCTAGCACAAACCGTGTTTGATTTAGAGTTCCAAATACATGTATCCATATAGGAGAAAACAGAGTGAAACCTAAACATGAAAATGGTTACTGCAAAGGAACGGTTTAACCTAGAAGAACGCAATTGGTGAGCCAAGTGGGATTGGTGGACTGATCATTAAATGGAAGTATCATTAAGACTGGGTGAAAAAATGTTTGCTGAGATTTCAGGAAACTCGTAGTTTTTTGGAAGCCTGGCAACCCCTTTCAATGAAAGTGATTCTCGTCAGTCTCTGCTTGGGGCTACTTCAATAGCCACAAACCATAGCGATAGAACTTGGAACTACATTATTGTGCCAAGTTTCAAAGAGCTAAGCACAAACCGTGTTTCATTTAGAGTTCCAACTACATGTATCCATATAGGAGAAAACAGAGTGAAACCTAAACATGAAAACGGTTACTGCAAAGGAACGGTTTAACCTAGAAGTACGAAGTTTGGTGAGCCAAGTGAGATTCGTGTACTGATCACTACCTGCAAGTATCATCAAGTTTGGGTGAAAAAATGTTTGCTGAGATTTCAGGAAACTCGTAGTTTTTGCAAGCTTGGCAACCCCTTTCAATGAAAGTGATTCTCGTCAGTCTCTGCTTGGGGCTACTTCAATAGCACACAAACCATAGCGATAGAACTTGGAACTACACTATTGTGCCCAGTTTCAAAGAGCTAGCACAAACCGTGTTTGATTTAGAGTTCCAACTACATGTATCCATGTAGGAGAAAACAGAGTGAAACCTAAACATGAAAACGGTTACTGCAAAGGAACGATTTAACCTAGAAGAACGAAATTTGGTGAGCCAAGTGGGATTGGGGTACTGATCATTAAATGGATGTATCATCAAGATTGGGTGAAAAAATATTTGCTGAGATTTCAGGAAACTCGTAGTTTTTTGGAAGCTTGGCAACCCCTTTCAATGAAAGGGATTCTCGTCTGTCTCTGCTTGGGGTACTTCAATAGCACACAAAGCATAGCGATAGAACTTGAAACTACATTATTGTGCCAAGTTTCAAAGAGCTAGCACAAACCGTGTTTGATTTAGAGTTCCAACTACATGTATCCATATAGGAGAAAACAGAGTGAAACCTAAACATGAAAACGGTTACTGCAAAGGAACGGTTTAACCTAGAAGAACGAAATTTAGTGAGCCAAGTAAGATTCGTGTACTGATCACTACCTGCATGTATCATCAAGATTGGGTGAAAAAATGTTTGCTGAGATTTCAGGAATCTCGTAGTTTTTTGGAAGCTTGGCAACCCCTTTCAATGAAAGGGATTCTCGTCAGTCTCTGCTTGGTGCTACTTCAATAGCACACAAACCATAGCGATAGAACTTGGAACTACATTATTGTGCCAAGTTTCAAAGAGCTAGCACAAACCGTGTTTGATTAGAGTTCCAACTACATGTATCCATATAGGAGAAAACAGAGTGAAAACTAAACATGAAAACGGTTACTGCAAAGGAACGGTTTAACCTAGAAGAACGAACTTTGGTGATCCAAGTCAGATTCGTGTACTGATCACTACCTGCAAGTATCATCAAGATTGGGTGAAAAAATGTTTGCTGAGATTTCAGGAAACTCGCAGTTTTTGCAAGCTTGGCAACCCCTTTCAATGAAAGAGATTCTCGTCAGTCTCTGCTTGGGGCTACTTCAATAGCACACAAACCATAGCGATAGAACTTGGAACTACATTATTGTGCCAAGTTTCAAAGACCTAGCACAAACCGGTGTTTGATTTAGAGTTCCAACTACATGTATCCATATAGGAGAAAACAGAGTGAAACCTAAACATGAAAACGGTTACTGCAAAGGAACGGTATAACCTAGAAGAACGAACTTTGGTGAGCCAAGTGAGATTCGTGTACTGATCACTACCAGCAAGTATCATCAAGATTGGGTGAAAAACTGGTTGCTGAGATTTCAGGAAACTCGTAGTTTTTTGGAAGCTTGGCAACCCCTTTCAATGAAAGAGATTCTCGTCAGTCTCTGCTTGGGGCTACTTCAATAGCACACAAACCATAGCGATAGAACTTGGAACTACATTATTGTGCCAAGTTTCAAAGAGCTAGCACAAACCGTGTTTGATTTAGAGTTCCAACTACATGTACCCATATAGGAGAAAACAGAGTGAACCTAAACATGAAAACGGTTACTGCAAAGGAACGGTTTAACCTAGAAGAACGAAATTTGGTGAGCCAAGTGGGATTGGGTACTGATCATTAAATGGATGTATCATCAAGATTGGGTGAAAAATACTTGCTGATATTTCAGGAAATTGTAGTTTTTTGGAAGCTTGGCAACCCTTTCAATGAAAGGGATTCTCGTCAGTCTCTGCTTGGGCTACTTCAATAGCACACAAACCATAGCGATAGAACTTGGAACTACATTATTGTGCCACGTTTCAAAGAGCTAGCACAAACCGTGTTTGATTTAGAGTTCCAACTACATGTATCCATATAGGGAAAACAGAGTGAAAACTAAACATGAAACGGTTACTGCAAAGGAACGGTTTAACCTAGAAGAATGAAATTTAGTGAGCCAAGTGAGATTCGTGTACTGATCACTACCTGCAAGTATCATCAAGATTGGGTGAAAAAATGTTTGCTGAGATTTCACGAAACTCGTAGTTTTTTGGAAGCTTGGCAACCCCTTTCAATGAAAGGGATTCTCGTCAGTCTCTGCTTGGGGCTACTTCAATAGCACACAAACCATAGCGATAGAACTTGGAACTACATTATTGTGCCAAGTTTCAAAGAGCTAGCACAAACCGTGGTTGATTTAGAGTTCCAACTACATGTATCCATATAGGAGAAAACAGAGTGAAATCTAAACATGAAAACGGTTACTGGAAAGGAACGGTTTAACCTAGAAGAACGAAATTTGGTGAGCCAAGTGGGATTGGTGTACTGATCATTAAATGGAAGTATCATCAAGACTGGCTGAATAAATATTTGCTGAGATTTCAGGAAACTCGCAGTTTTTTGGAAGCTTGGCAACCCCTTTCAATGAAAGGGATTCTCGTCAGTCTCTGCTTGGGGCTACTTCAATAGCACACAAACCATAGCGATAGAACTTGGAAGTACATTATTGTGCCACGTTTCAAAGAGCTAGCACAAACCGTGTTTGATTTAGAGTTCCAACTACATGTATCCATATAGGGGAAAACAGAGTGAAAACTAAACATGAAAACGGTTACTGCAAAGGAACGGTTTAACCTAGAAGAATGAAATTTAGTGAGCCAAGTGAGATTCGTGTACTGATCACTACCTGCAAGTATCATCAAGATTGGGTGAAAAAATGTTTGCTGAGATTTCACGAAACTCGTAGTTTTTTGGAAGCTTGGCAACCCCTTTCAATGAAAGGGATTCTCGTCAGTCTCTGCTTGGGGCTACTTCAATAGCACACAAACCATAGCGATAGAACTTGGAACTACACTATTGTGCCCAGTTTCAAAGAGCTAGCACAAACCGTGTTTGATTTAGAGTTCCAACTACATGTATCCATGTAGGAGAAAACAGAGTGAAACCTAAACATGAAAACGGTTACTACAAACCAACGGTTTAACCTAGAAGAACGAAATTTGGTGAGCCAAGTGAGATTCGTGTACTGATCACTACCTTCAAGTATCATCAAGATTGGGTGAAAAAATGTTTGCTGAGATTTCAGGAAACTCGTAGTTTTTTGGAAGCTTGGCAACCCCTTTCAATGAAAGTGATTCTCGTCAGTCTCTGCTTGGGGCTACTTCAATAGCACACAAACCATAGCGATAGAACTTGGAACTACACTATTGTGCCCAGTTTCAAAGAGCTAGCACAAACCGTGTTTGATTTAGAGTTCCAACTACATGTATCCATGTAGGAGAAAACAGAGTGAAACCTAAACATGAAAACGGTTACTGCAAAGGAACGATTTAACCTAGAAGAACGAAATTTGGTGAGCCAAGTGGGATTGGTGTACTGATCATTAAATGGAAGTATCATCAAGATTGGGTGAAAAAATGTTTGCTGAGATTTCAGGAAACTCGTAGTTTTTTGAAAGCTTGGCAAACCCTTTCACTGAAAGGGATTCTCGTCAGTCTCTGCTTGGGGCTACTTCAATAGCACACAAACCATAGCGATAGAACTTGGAACTACATTATTGTGCCAAGTTTCAAAGAGCTAGCACAAACCGTGTTTGATTTAGAGTTCCAACTACATGTATCCATATAGGAGAAAACAGAGTGAAACCTAAACATGAAAACGGTTACTACAAAGGAACGGTTTAACCTAGAAGAACGAAATTTGGTGAGCCAAGTGGGATTGGGGTACTGATCATTAAATGGATGTATCATCAAGATTGGGTGAAAAAATATTTGCTGAGATTTCAGGAAACTCGTAGTTTTTTGGAAGCTTGGCAACCCCTTTCAATGAAAGGGATTCTCTTCAGTCTCTGCTTGGGGTTACTTCAATAGCCACAAACCATAGCGATAGAACTTGGAACTACATTATTGTGCCAAGTTTCAAAGAGCTAGCACAAACCGTGTTTGATTTAGAGTTCCAACTACATGTATCCATATAGGAGAAAACAGAGTGAAACCTAAACATGAAAACGGTTACTACAAAGGAACGGTTTAACCTATAAGAACGAAATTTATTGAGCCAAGTGAGATTCGTGTACTGATCACTACCTGCAAGTATCATCAAGATTGGGTGAAAAACTGGTTGCTGAGATTTCAGGACACTCGTAGTTTTTTGGAAGCTTGGCAACCCCTTTCAATGAAAGGGATTCTCGCCAGTCTCTGCTTGGGGCTACTTCAATAGCACACAAACCATAGCGATAGAACTTGGAACTACATTATTGTGCCAAGTTTCAAAGAGCTAGCACAAACCGTGTTTGATTTAGAGTTCCAACTACATGTATCCATATAGGAGAAAACAGAGTGAAACCTAAACATGAAAACGGTTACTGCAAAGGAACGGTTTAACCTAGAAGAACGAAATTTAGTGAGCCAAGTGAGATTCATGTACTGATCACTACCTGCAAGTATCATCAAGATTGGGTGAAAAAATGTTTGCTGAGATATCAGGAAACTCGTAGTTTTTTGGAAGCTTGGCAACCCCTTTCAATGAAAGGGATTCTCGTCAGTCTCTGCTTGGGGCTACTTCAATAGCACACAAACCATAGCGATAGAACTTGGAACTACATTATTGTGCCAAGTTTCAAAGAGCTAGCACAAACCGTGTTTGATTTAGAGTTCCAACTACATGTATCCATATAGGAGAAAACAGAGTGAAACCTAAACATGAAAACGGTTACTACAAACCAACGGTTTAACCTAGAAGAACGAAATTTGGTGAGCCAAGTGAGATTCGTGTACTGATCACTACCTTCAAGTATCATCAAGATTGGGTGAAAAAATGTTTGCTGAGATTTCAGGAAACTCGTAGTTTTTTGGAAGCTTGGCAACCCCTTTCAATGAAAGTGATTCTCGTCAGTCTCTGCTTGGGGCTACTTCAATAGCACACAAACCATAGCGATAGAACTTGGAACTACACTATTGTGCCCAGTTTCAAAGAGCTAGCACAAACCGTGTTTGATTTAGAGTTCCAACTACATGTATCCATGTAGGAGAAAACAGAGTGAAACCTAAACATGAAAACGGTTACTGCAAAGGAACGATTTAACCTAGAAGAACGAAATTTGGTGAGCCAAGTGGGATTGGTGTACTGATCATTAAATGGAAGTATCATCAAGATTGGGTGAAAAAATGTTTGCTGAGATTTCAGGAAACTCGTAGTTTTTTGAAAGCTTGGCAAACCCTTTCACTGAAAGGGATTCTCGTCAGTCTCTGCTTGGGGCTACTTCAATAGCACACAAACCATAGCGATAGAACTTGGAACTACATTATTGTGCCAAGTTTCAAAGAGCTAGCACAAACCGTGTTTGATTTAGAGTTCCAACTACATGTATCCATATAGGAGAAAACAGAGTGAAACCTAAACATGAAAACGGTTACTACAAAGGAACGGTTTAACCTAGAAGAACGAAATTTGGTGAGCCAAGTGGGATTGGGGTACTGATCATTAAATGGATGTATCATCAAGATTGGGTGAAAAAATATTTGCTGAGATTTCAGGAAACTCGTAGTTTTTTGGAAGCTTGGCAACCCCTTTCAATGAAAGGGATTCTCGTCAGTCTCTGCTTGGGGTTACTTCAATAGCCACAAACCATAGCGATAGAACTTGGAACTACATTATTGTGCCAAGTTTCAAAGAGCTAGCACAAACCGTGTTTGATTTAGAGTTCCAACTACATGTATCCATATAGGAGAAAACAGAGTGAAACCTAAACATGAAAACGGTTACTACAAACCAACGGTTTAACCTAGAAGAACGAAATTTGGTGAGCCAAGTGAGATTCGTGTACTGATCACTACCTGCAAGTATCATCAAGATTGGGTGAAAAACTGGTTGCTGAGATTTCAGGACACTCGTAGTTTTTTGGAAGCTTGGCAACCCCTTTCAATGAAAGGGATTCTCGTCAGTCTCTGCTTGGGGCTACTTCAATAGCACACAAACCATAGCGATAGAACTTGGAACTACATTATTGTGCCAAGTTTCAAAGAGCTAGCACAAACCGTGTTTGATTTAGAGTTCCAACTACATGTATCCATATAGGAGAAAACAGAGTGAAACCTAAACATGAAAACGGTTACTGCAAAGGAACGGTTTAACCTAGAAGAACGAAATTTAGTGAGCCAAGTGAGATTCATGTACTGATCACTACCTGCAAGTATCATCAAGATTGGGTGAAAAAATGTTTGCTGAGATATCAGGAAACTCGTAGTTTTTTGGAAGCTTGGCAACCCCTTTCATTGAAAGGGATTCTCGTCAGTCTCTGCTTGGGGCTACTTCAATAGCACACAAACCATAGCGATAGAACTTGGAACTACATTATTGTGCCAAGTTTCAAAGAGCTAGCACAAACCGTGTTTGATTTAGAGTTCCAACTACATGTATCCATATAGGAGAAAACAGAGTGAAACCTAAACATGAAAACGGTTACTACAAACCAACGGTTTAACCTAGAAGAACGAAATTTGGTGAGCCAAGTGAGATTCGTGTACTGATCACTACCTTCAAGTATCATCAAGATTGGGTGAAAAAATGTTTGCTGAGATTTCAGGAAACTCGTAGTTTTTTGGAAGCTTGGCAACCCCTTTCAATGAAAGTGATTCTCGTCAGTCTCTGCTTGGGGCTACTTCAATAGCACACAAACCATAGCGATAGAACTTGGAACTACACTATTGTGCCCAGTTTCAAAGAGCTAGCACAAACCGTGTTTGATTTAGAGTTCCAACTACATGTATCCATGTAGGAGAAAACAGAGTGAAACCTAAACATGAAAACGGTTACTGCAAAGGAACGATTTAACCTAGAAGAACGAAATTTGGTGAGCCAAGTGGGATTGGTGTACTGATCATTAAATGGAAGTATCATCAAGATTGGGTGAAAAAATGTTTGCTGAGATTTCAGGAAACTCGTAGTTTTTTGAAAGCTTGGCAAACCCTTTCACTGAAAGGGATTCTCGTCAGTCTCTGCTTGGGGCTACTTCAATAGCACACAAACCATAGCGATAGAACTTGGAACTACATTATTGTGCCAAGTTTCAAAGAGCTAGCACAAACCGTGTTTGATTTAGAGTTCCAACTACATGTATCCATATAGGAGAAAACAGAGTGAAACCTAAACATGAAAACGGTTACTACAAAGGAACGGTTTAACCTAGAAGAACGAAATTTGGTGAGCCAAGTGGGATTGGGGTACTGATCATTAAATGGATGTATCATCAAGATTGGGTGAAAAAATATTTGCTGAGATTTCAGGAAACTCGTAGTTTTTTGGAAGCTTGGCAACCCCTTTCAATGAAAGGGATTCTCGTCAGTCTCTGCTTGGGGTTACTTCAATAGCACACAAACCATAGCGATAGAACTTGGAACTACATTATTGTGCCAAGTTTCAAAGAGCTAGCACAAACCGTGTTTGATTTAGAGTTCCAACTACATGTATCCATATAGGAGAAAACAGAGTGAAACCTAAACATGAAAACGGTTACTACAAACCAACGGTTTAACCTAGAAGAACGAAATTTGGTGAGCCAAGTGAGATTCGTGTACTGATCACTACCTGCAAGTATCATCAAGATTGGGTGAAAAACTGGTTGCTGAGATTTCAGGACACTCGTAGTTTTTTGGAAGCTTGGCAACCCCTTTCAATGAAAGGGATTCTCGTCAGTCTCTGCTTGGGGCTACTTCAATAGCACACAAACCATAGCGATAGAACTTGGAACTACATTATTGTGCCAAGTTTCAAAGAGCTAGCACAAACCGTGTTTGATTTAGAGTTCCAACTACATGTATCCATATAGGAGAAAACAGAGTGAAACCTAAACATGAAAACGGTTACTGCAAAGGAACGGTTTAACCTAGAAGAACGAAATTTAGTGAGCCAAGTGAGATTCATGTACTGATCACTACCTGCAAGTATCATCAAGATTGGGTGAAAAAATGTTTGCTGAGATATCAGGAAACTCGTAGTTTTTTGGAAGCTTGGCAACCCCTTTCAATGAAAGGGATTCTCGTCAGTCTCTGCTTGGGGCTACTTCAATAGCACACAAACCATAGCGATAGAACTTGGAACTACATTATTGTGCCAAGTTTCAAAGAGCTAGCACAAACCGTGTTTGATTTAGAGTTCCAACTACATGTATCCATATAGGAGAAAACAGAGTGAAACCTAAACATGAAAACGGTTACTGCAAAGGAAAGGTTTAACCTAGAAGAACGAACTTTGGTGAGCCAAGTGAGAATCGTGTACTGATCATTAAATAGAAGTATCATCAAGATTGGGTGAAAAAATGTTTGCTGAGATTTCAGGAAACTCGTAGTTTTTTGGAAGCTTGGCAACCCCTTTCAATGAAAGGGATTCTCGTCAGTCTCTGCTTGGGGCTACTTCAATAGCACACAAACCATAGCGATAGAACTTGGAACTACATTATTGTGCCAAGTTTCAAAGAGCTAGCACAAACCGTGTTTGATTTAGAGTTCCAACTACATGTATCCATATAGGAGAAAACAGAGTGAAACCTAAACATGAAAACGGTTACTGCAAAGGAACGGTTTAACCTAGAAGAACGAAATTTGGTGAGCCAAGTGGGATTGGGGCACTGATCATTAAATGAATGTATCATCAAGATTGGGTGAAAAAATATTTGCTGAGATTTCAGGAAACTCGTAGTTTTTTGGAAGCTTGGCAACCCCTTTCAATGAAAGGGATTCTCGTCAGTCTCTGCTTGGGGATACTTCAATAGCACACAAACCATAGCGATAGAACTTGGAACTACATTATTGTGCCAAGTTTCAAAGAGCTAGCACAAACCGTGTTTGATTTAGAGTTCCAACTACATGTATCCATATAGGAGAATACAGAGGGAAACCTAAACATGAAAACGGTTACTGCAAAGGAACGGTTTAACCTAGAAGAACGAAATTTAGTGAGCCAAGTGAGATTCATGTTCTGATCACTACCTGCAAGTATCATCAAGATTGGGTGAAAAAATGTTTGCTGAGATATCAGGAAACTCGTAGTTTTTTGGAAGCTTGGCAACCCCTTTCAATGAAAGGGATTCTCGTCAGTCTCTGCTTGGGGCTACTTCAATAGCACACAAACCATAGCGATAGAACTTGGAACTACATTATTGTGCCAAGTTTCAAAGAGCTAGCACAAACCGTGTTTGATTTAGAGTTCCAACTACATGTATCCATATAGGAGAAAACAGAGTGAAACCTAAACATGAAAACGGTTACTGCAAAGGAAAGGTTTAACCTAGAAGAACGAACTTTGGTGAGCCAAGTGAGAATCGTGTACTGATCATTAAATAGAAGTATCATCAAGATTGGGTGAAAAAATGTTTGCTGAGATTTCAGGAAACTCGTAGTTTTTTGCAAGCTTGGCAACCCCTTTCAATGAAAGAGATTCTCGTCAGTCTCTGCTTGGGGCTACTTCAATAGCACACAAACCATAGCGATAGAACTTGGAACTACATTATTGTGCCCAGTTTCAATGAGCTACCACAAACCGTGTTTGATTTAGAGTTCCAACTACATTTATCCATATAGGAGAAAACAGAGTGAAACCTAAACATGAAAACGGTTACTACAAAGGAACGGTTTAACCTAGAAGAACGAAATTTGGTGAGCCAAGTGGGATTGGGTTACTGATCATTAAATGGATGTATCATCAAGATTGGGTGAAAAAATATTTGCTGAGATTTCAGGAAACTCGTAGTTTTTTGGACGCTTGGCAACCCCTTTCAATGAAAGAGATTCTCGTCAGTCTCTGCTTGGGGCTACTTCAATAGCACACAAAGCATAGTGATAGAACTTGAAACTACATTATTTTGCCAAGTTTCAAAGAGCTAGCACAAACCGTGTTTGATTTAGAGTTCCAACTACATGTATCCATATAGGAGAAAACAGAGTGAAACCTAAACATGAAAACGGTTACTGCAAAGGAACGGTTTAACCTAGAAGAACGAAATTTAGTGAGCCAAGTGAGATTCGTGTACTGATCACTATCTGCAAGTATCATCAAGATTGGGTGAAAAAATGTTTGCTGAGATTTCAGGAAACTCGTAGTTTTTTGGAAGCTTGGCAACCCCTTTCAATGAAAGGGATTCTCGTCAGTCTCTGCTTGGGGATACTTCAATAGCACACAAACCATAGCGATAGAACTTGGAACTATATTATTGTGCCAAGTTTCAAAGAGCTAGCACAAACCGTGTTTGATTTAGAGTTCCAACTACATGTATCCATATAGGAGAAAACAGAGTGAAAACTGAACATGAAAGCGGTTACTGCAAAGGAACGGTTTAACCTAGAAGAACGAACTTTGGTGAGCCAAGTGAGATTCGTGTACTGATCACTACCTGCAAGTATCATCAAGATTGGGTGAAAAAATGTTTGCTGAGATTTCAGGAAACTCGCAGTTTTTTGCAAGCTTTGCAACCCGTTTCAATGACAGAGATTCTCGTCAGTCTCTGCTTGGGGCTACTTCAATAGCACACAAACCATAGCGATAGAACTTGGAACTACATTATTGTGCCAAGTTTCAAAGAGCTAGCACAAACCGTGTTTGATTTAGAGTTCCAACTACATGTATCCATATAGGAGAAAACAGAGTGAAACCTAAACATGAAAACGGTTACTGCAAAGGAACGGTATAACCTAGAAGAACGAACTTTGGTGAGCCACGTGAGATTCGTGTACTGATCACTACCAGCAAGTATCATCAAGATTGGGTGAAAAACTGGTTGCTGAGATTTCAGGAAACTCGTAGTTTTTTGGAAGCTTGGCAACCCCTTTCAATGAAAGAGATTCTCGTCAGTCTCTGCTTGGGGCTACTTCAATAGCACACAAACCATAGCGACAGAACTTGGAACTACATTATTGTGCCAAGTTTCAAAGAGCTAGCATAAACCGTGTTTGATTTAGAGTTCCAACTACATGTATCCATATAGGAGAAAACAGAGTGAAACCTAAACATGACAACGGTTACTGCAAAGGAACGGTTTAACCTAGAAGAACGAAATTTGGTGAGCCAAGTGGGATTGGGGTACTGATCATTAAATGGATGTATCATCAAGATTGGGTGAAAAAATATTTGCTGAGATTTCAGGAAACTCGTAGTTTTTTGGAAGCTTGGCAACCCCTTTCAATGAAAGGGATTCTCGTCAGTCTCTGCTTGGGGCTACTTCAATAGCACACAAACCATAGCGATAGAACTTGGAACTACATTATTGTGCCAAGTTTCAAAGAGCTAGCACAAACCGTGTTTGATTTAGAGTTCCAACTACATGTATCCATATAGGAGAAAACAGAGTGAAACCTAAACATGAAAACGGTTACTGCAAAGGAACGGTTTAACCTAGAAGAACGAAATTTAGTGAGCCAAGTGATATTCGTGTACTGATCACTACCTGCAAGTATCATCAAGATTGGGTGAAAAAATGTTTGCTGAGATTTCAGGAAACTCGTAGTTTTTTGGAAGCTTGGCAACCCCTTTCAATGAAAGGGATTCTCGTCAGTCTCTGCTTGGGGCTACTACAATAGCACACAAACCATAGCGATAGAACTTGGAACTACATTATTATGCCACGTTTCAAAGAGCTAGCATAAACCTTGTTTGATTTAGAGTTCCAACTACATGTATCCATATAGGAGAAAACAGAGTGAAACCTAAACATGCAAACGGTTACTGCAAAGGAACGGTTTAACCTAGAAGAACGAAATTTGGTGAGCCAAGTGGGATTGGGGTACTGATCATTAAATGGATGTATCATCAAGATTTGGTGAAAAAATATTTGCTGAGATTTCAGGAAACTCGTAGTTTTTTGGAAGCTTGGCAACCCCTTTCAATGAAAGGGATTCTCGTCAGTCTCTGCTTGGGGATACTTCAATAGCACACAAACCATAGCGATAGAACTTGGAACTACATTATTGTGCCAAGTTTCAAAGAGCTAGCACAAACCGTGTTTGATTTAGAGTTCCAACTACATGTATCCATATAGGAGAAAACAGAGTGAAACCTAAACATGAAAACGGTTACTGCAAAGGAACGTTTTAACCTAGAAGAACGAAATTTAGTGAGCCAAGTGAGATTCATGTACTGATCACTACCTCCAAGTATCATCAAGATTGGGTGAAAAAATGTTTGCTGAGATTTCAGGAAACTCGTAGTTTTTTGGAAGCTTGGCAACCCCTTTCAATGAAAGGGATTCTCGTCAGTCTCTGCTTGGGGCTACTTCAATAGCACACAAACCATAGCGATAGAACTTGGAACTACATTATTGTGCCAAGTTTCAAAGAGCTAGCACAAACCGTGTTTGATTTAGAGTTCCAACTACATGTATCCATATAGGAGAAAACAGAGTGAAACCTAAACATGAAAACGGTTACTGCAAAGGAAAGGTTTAACCTAGAAGAACGAACTTTGGTGAGCCAAGTGAGATTCGTGTACTGATCATTAAATAGAAGTATCATCAAGATTGGGTGAAAAAATGTTTGCTGAGATTTCAGTAAACTCGTAGTTTTTTGCAAGCTTGGCAACCCCTTTCAATGAAAGAGATTCTCGTCAGTCTCTGCTGGGGGCTACTTCAATAGCACACAAAACATAACGATAGAACTTGGAACTACATTATTGTGCCCAGTTTCAATGAGCTACCACAAACCGAGTTTGATTTAGAGTTCCAAATACATGTATCCATATAGGAGAAAACAGAGTGAAACCTAAACATGAAAACGGTTACTGCAAAGGAACGGTTTAACCTAGAAGAACGAAATTTGGTGAGCCAAGTGAGATTCGTGTACTGATCACTACCTGCAAGTATCATCAAGATTGGGTGAAAAAATGTTTGCTGAGATTTCAGGAAACTCGTAGTTTTTTCGAAGCTTGGCAACCCCTTTCAATGAAAGGGATTCTCGTCAGTCTCTGCTTGGGACTACTTCAATAGCACACAAACCATAGCGATAGAACTTGGAACTACATTATTGTGCCAAGTTTCAAAGAGCTAGCACAAACCGTGTTTGATTTAGAGTTCCAACTACATGTATCCATATAGGAGAAAACAGAGTGAAACCTAAACATGAAAATGGTTACTGCAAAGGAACGGTTTAACCTAGAAGAACGAAATTTGGTGAGCCAAGTGGGATTGGTGTACTGATCATTAAATGGAAGTATCATTAAGACTGGGTGAAAAAATGTTTGCTGAGATTTCAGGAAACTCGTAGTTTTTTGGAAGCCTGGCAACCCCTTTCAATGAAAGTGATTCTCGTCAGTCTCTTCTTGGGGCTACTTCAATAGCCAAAAACCATAGCGATAGAACTTGGAACTACATTATTGTGCCAAGTTTCAAAGAGCTAGCACAAACCGTGTTTGATTTAGAGTTCCAACTACATGTATCCATATAGGAGAAAACAGAGTGAAACCTAAACATGAAAACGGTTACTACAAAGGAACGGTTTAACCTAGAAGAACGAAATTTGGTGAGCCAAGTGGGATTGGGGTACTGATCATTAAATGGATGTATCATCAAGATTGGGTGAAAAAATATTTGCTGAGATTTCTGGAAACTCGTAGTTTTTTGGAAGCTTGGCAACCCCTTTCAATGAAAGGGATTCTCGTCAGTCTCTGTTGGGGCTACTTCAATAGCACACAAAGCATAGCGATCGAACTTGAAACTACATTATTGTGCCAAGTTTCAAAGAGCTAGCACAAACCGTGTTTGATTTAGAGTTCCAACTACATGTATCCATATAGGAGAAAACAGAGTGAAACCTAAACATGAAAACGGTTACTGCAAAGGAATGGTTTAACCTAGAAGAACGAAATTTGGTGAGCAAAGTGGGATTGGTGTACTGAATATTTAATGCAAGTATCATCAAGACTGGGTGAAAAAATGTTTGCTGAGATTTCAGGAAACTCGCAGTTTTTTTGGAAGCTTGGCAACCCCTTTCAAGGAAAGGGTTTCACTTCCGTCTCTGCTTGGGGCTACTTCAATAGCACACAAACCATAGCGATATAACTTGGAACTACATTATTGTGCCAAGTTTCAAAGAGCTAGCACAAACCGTGTTTGATTTAGAGTTCCAACTACATGTATTCATATAGGAGAAAACAGAGTGAAACCTATACATGAAAACGGTTACTGCAAAGGAACGGTTTAACCTAGAAGTACGAAATTTGGTGAGCCAAGTGAGATTCATGTACTGATCACTACCTGCAAATATCATCAAGATTGGGTGAAAAAAAGTTTGCTGAGATTCAGGAAACTCGTAGTTTTTTGCAAGCTTGGCAACCCCTTTCAATGAAAGTGATTCTCGTCAGTCTCTGCTTGGGGCTACTTCAATAGCACACAAACCATAGCGATAGAACTTGGAACTACACTATTGTGCCCAGTTTCAAAGAGCTAGCACAAACCGTGTTTGATTTAGAGTTCCAACTACATGTATCCATATAGGAGAAAACAGAGTGAAAACTAAACATGAAAACGGTTACTGCAAAGGAACGATTTAACCTAGAAGAACGAAATTTGGTGAGCCAAGTGGGATTGGTGTACTGATCATTAAATGGAAGTATCATCAAGATTGGGTGAAAAAATGTTTGCTGAGATTTCAGGAAACTCGTAGTTTTTTGCAAGCTTCGCAACCCCTTTCACTGAAAGGGATTCTCGTCAGTCTCTGCTTGGGGCTACTTCAATAGCACACAAACCATAGCGATAGAACTTGGAACTACATTATTGTGCCAAGTTTCAAAGAGCTAGCACAAACCGTGTTTGATTTAGAGTTCCAACTACATGTATCCATATAGGAGAAAACAGAGTGAAACCTAAACATGAAAACGGTTACTGCAAAGGAACGGTATAAACTAGAAGAACGAACTTTGGTGAGCCACGTGAGATTCGTGTACTGATCACTACCAGCAAGTATCATTAAGATTGGGTGAAAAACTGGTTTCTGAGATTTCAGGAAACTCGTAGTTTTTTGGAAGCTTGGCAACCCCTTTCAATGAAAGAGATTCTCGTCAGTCTCTGCTTGGGGCTACTTCAATAGCACACAAACCATAGCGATAGAACTTGGAACTACATTATTGTGCCAAGTTTCAAAGAGCTAGCACAAACCATGTTTGATTTAGAGTTCCAACTACATGTATTCATATAGGAGAAAACAGAGTGAAACCTAAACATGAAAACGGTTACTGCAAAGGAACGGTTTAACCTGGAAGAACGAAATTTAGTGAGCCAAGTGAGATTCGTGTACTGATCACTACCTGCAAGTATCATCAAGATTGGGTGAAAAAATGTTTGCTGAGATTTCAGGAAACTCGTAGTTTTTTGGAAGCTTGGCAACCCCTTTCAATGAAAGGGATTCTCGTCAGTCTCTGCTTGGGGCTACTTCAATAGCACACAAACCATAGCGAAAGAACTTGGAACTACATTATTGTGCCAAGTTTCAAAGAGCTAGCACAAACCGTGTTTGATTTAGAGTTCCAACTACATGTATCCATATAGGAGAAAACAGAGTGAAACCTAAACATGAAAACTGTTACTGCAAAGGAACGGTATAACCTAGAAGAACGAAATTTGGTGAGCCAAGTGCGATTGGTGTACTGATCATTAAATGGATGTATCATCAAGATTGGGTGAAAAAAATGTTTGCTGAGATTTCAGGAAACTCGTAGTTTTTTGGAAGCTTGGCAACCCCTTTCAATGAAAGGGATTCTCGTCAGTCTCTGCTTGGGGCTACTTCAATAGCACACAAACCATAGCGATAGAACTTGGAACTACATTATTGTGCCACGTTTCAAAGAGCTAGCACAAACCGTGTTTGATTTAGAGTTCCATCTACATGTATCCATATAGGAGAAAACAGAGTGAAACCTAAACATGAAAACGGTTACTGCAAAGGAACGGTTTAACCTAGAAGAACGAAATTTGGTGAGCCAAGTGGGATTGGTGTACTGATCATCAAATGGATGTATCATCAAGATTGGGTGAAAAAATATTTGCTGAGATTTCAGGAAACTCGTAGTTTTTTGGAAGCTTGGCAACCCCTTTCAATGAAAGGGATTCTCGTCAGTCTCTGCTTGGGGCTACTTCAATAGCACACAAACCATAGCGATAGAACTTGGAACTACATTATTGTGCCAAGTTTCAAAGAGCTAGCACTAACCGTGTTTGATTTAGAGTTCCAACTACATGTATCCATATAGGAGAAAACAGAGTGAAACCTAAACATGAAAACGGTTACTGCAAAGGAACGGTTTAACCTAGAAGAATGAAATTTAGTGAGCCAAGTGAGATTCGTGTACTGATCACTACCTGCAAGTATCATCAAGATTGGGTGAAAAAATGTTTGCTGAGATTTCAGGAAACTAGTAGTTTTTTGGAAGCTTGGCAACCCCTTTCAATGAAAGGGACTCTCGTCAGTCTCTGCTTGGGGCTACTTCAATAGCACACAAACCATAGCGATAGAACTTGGAACTACATTATTGTGCCAAGTTTCAAAGAGCTAGCACAAACCGAGTTTGATTTAGAGTTCCAACTACATGTATCCATATAGGAGAAAACAGAGTGAAACCTAAACATGAAAACGGTTACTGCAAAGGAACGGTTTAACCTAGAAGAACGAACTTTGGTGAGCCAAGTGATATTCGTATACTGATCACTACCTGCAAGTATCATCAAGATTGGGTGAAAAAATGTTTGCTGAGATTTCAGGAAACTCATAGATTTTTGGAAGGTTGGCAACCCCTTTCAATGAAAGGGATTCTCGTCAGTCTCTGCTTGGGGCTACTTCAATAGCACACAAACCATAGCGATAGAACTTGGAACTACATTATTGTGCCAAGTTTCAAAGAGCTAGCACAAACCGTGTTTGATTTAGAGTTCCAACTACATGTATCCATATAGGAGAAAACAGAGTGAAACCTAAACATGAAAACGGTTACTGCTAAGGAACGGTTTAACCTAGAAGAACGAAATTCGGTGAGCCAAGTGGGATTGGTGTACTGATCATTAAATGGAAGTATCATGAAGATTGGGTGAAAAAATGTTTGCTGAGATTTGAGGAAACTCGTAGTTTTTTGGAAGCTTGGCAACCCCTTTCAATGAAAGGGATTCTCGTCAGTCTCTGCTTGGGGCTACTTCAATAGCACACAAACCATAGCGATAGAACTTGGAACTACATTATTGTGCCAAGTTTCAAAGAGCTAGCACAAACCGTGTTTGATTTAGATTTCCAACTACATGTATCCATATAGGAGAAAACAGAGTGAAACCTAAACATGAAAACGGTTACTGCAAAGGAACGGTTTAACCTAGAAGAACGAAATTTAGTGAGCCAAGTGAGATTCGTGTACTGATCACTACCTGCAAGTATCATCAAGATTGGGTGAAAAAATGTTTGCTGAGATTTCAGGAAACTCGTAGTTTTTTGGAAGCTTGGCAACCCCTTTCAATGAAAGGGATTCTCGTCAGTCTCTGCTTGGGGCTACTTCAATAGCACACAAACCATAGCGAAAGAACTTGGAACTACATTATTGTGCCAAGTTTCAAAGAGCTAGCACAAACCGTGTTTGATTTAGAGTTCCAACTACATGTATCCATATAGGAGAAAACAGAGTGAAACCTAAACATGAAAACTGTTACTGCAAAGGAACGGTTTAACCTAGAAGAACGAAATTTGGTGAGCCAAGTGGGATTGGTGTACTGATCATTAAATGGATGTGTCATCAAGATTGGGTGAAAAAAATGTTTGCTGAGATTTCAGGAAACTCGTAGTTTTTTGGAAGCTTGGCAACCCCTTTCAATGCAAGGGATTCTAGTCAGTCTCTGCTTGGGGCTATTTCAATAGCACACAAACCATAGCGATAGAACTTGGAAATACATTATTGAGCCAAGTTTCAAAGAGCTAGCACAAACCGTGTTTGATTTAGAGTTCCAACTACATGTATCCATATAGGAGAAAACAGAGTGAAACCTAAACATGAAAACGGTTACTGCAAAGGAACGGTTTAACCTAGAAGAACGAAATTTGGTGAGCCAAGTGGGATTGGTGTACTGATCATCAAATGGATGTATCATCAAGATTGGGTGAAAAAATATTTGCTGAGATTTCAGGAAACTCGTAGTTTTTTGGAAGCTTGGCAACCCCTTTCAATGAAAGGGATTCTCGTCAGTCTCTGCTTGGGGCTACTTCAATAGCACACAAACCATAGCGATAGAACTTGGAACTACATTATTGTGCCAAGTTTCAAAGAGCTAGCACAAACCGTGTTTGATTTAGAGTTCCAACTACATGTATCCATATAGGAGAAAACAGAGTGAAACCTAAACATGAAAAAGGTTACTGCAAAGGAACGGTTTAACCTAGAAGAACGAACTTTGGTGAGCCAAGTGATATTCATATACTGATCACTACCTGCAAGTATCATCAAGATTGGGTGAAAAAATGTTGGCTGAGATTTCAGGAAACTCGTAGTTTTTTGCAAGCTTGGCAACCCCTTTCAATGAAAGAGATTCTCGTCAGTCTCTGCTTGCGGCTACTTCAATAGCACACAAACCATAGCGATAGAACTTGGAACTACATTATTGTGCCAAGTTTCAAAGAGCTAGAACAAACCGTGTTTGATTTAGAGTTCCAACTACATGTATCCATATAGGAGAAAACAGAGTGAAACCTAAACATGAAAACGGTTACTGCAAAGGAACGGTATAACCTAGAAGAACGAACTTTGGTGAGCCACGTGAGATTCATGTACTGATCACTACCAGCAAGTATCATCAAGATTGGGTGAAAAAATGGTTGCTGAGATTTCAGGAAACTCGTAGTTTTTTGGAAGCTTGGCAACCCCTTTCAATGAAAGGGATTCTAGTCAGTCTCTGCTTGGGGCTATTTCAATAGCACACAAACCATAGCGATAGAACTTGGAACTACATTATTGAGCCAAGTTTCAAAGAGCTAGCACAAACCGTGTTTGATTTAGAGTTCCAACTACATATATCCATATAGGAGAAAACAGAGTGAAACCTAAACATGAAAACGGTTACTGCAAAGGAACGGTTTAACCTAGAAGAACGAAATTTGGTGAGCCAAGTGGGATTGGTGTACTGATCATTAAATGGATGTATCATCAAGATTGGGTGAAAAAAATGTTTGCTGAGATTTCAGGAAACTCGTAGTTTTTTGGAAGCTTCGCAACCCCTTTCAATGAAAGGGATTCTCGTCAGTCTCTGCTTGGGGCTATATCAATAGCACACAAACCATAGCGATAGAACTTGGAACTACATTATTGAGCCAAGTTTCAAAGAGCTAGCACAATCCGTGTTTGATTTAGAGTTCCAACTATATGTATCCATATAGGAGAAAACAGAGTGAAACCTAAACATGAAAACGGTTACTACAAACCAACGGTTTAACCTAGAAGAACGAAATTTGGTGAGCCAAGTGGGATTGGGGTACTGATCATTAAATGGAAGTATCATCAAGACTGGGTGAAAAAATGTTTGCTGAGATTTCAGGAAACTCGCGTTTTTTTGGAAGCCTGTCAACCCCTTTCAATGAAAGGGATTCTCGTAAGTCTCTGCTTGGGGCTACTTCAATAGCACACAAACCATAGCTATAGAACTTGGAACTACATTATTGTGCTAAGTTTCAAAGAGCTAGCACAAACCGTGTTTGATTTAGACATCCAAATACATGTATCCATATAGGAGAAAACAGAGTGAAACCTAAACATGGAAACGGTTCCTGCAAAGGAATGGTTTAACCTAGAAGAACGAAATTTGGTGAGCCAAGTGAGATTCGTGTACTGATCACTACCTGCAAGTATTATCAAGATTGGTGAAAAAATGTTTGCTGACATTTCAGGACACTCGTAGTTTTTTGGAAGCTTGGCAACCCCTTTCAATGAAAGGGATTCTCGTCAGTCTCTGCTTGGGGCTACTTCAATAGCACACAAACCATAGCGATAGAACTTGGAACTACATTATTGTGCCACGTTTCAAAGAGCTAGCACAAACCGTGTTTGATTTAGAGTTCCAACTACATGTATCCATATAGGGGAAAACAGAGTGAAACCTAAACATGAAAACGGTTACTGCAAAGGAACGGTTTAACCTAGAAGAACGAAATTTAGTGAGCCAAGTGAGATTCATGTACTGATCACTACCTGCAAGTATCATCAAGATTGGGTGAAAAAATGTTTGGTGAGATTTCAGGAAACTCGTAGTTTTTTGGAAGCTTGGCAACCCCTTTCAATGAAAGGGATTCTCGTCAGTCTCTGCTTGGGGCTACTTCAATAGCACACAAACCATAGCGATAGAACTTGGAACTACATTATTGTGCCAAGTTTCAAAGAGCTAGCACAAACCGTGTTTGATTTAGAGTTCCAACTACATGTATCCATATAGCAGAAAACAGAGTGAAACCTAAACATGAAAACGGTTACTGCAAAGGAACGGTTTAACCTAGAAGAACGAAATTTAGTGAGCCAAGTGGGATTGGTGTACTGATCATTAAATGGAAGTATCATCAAGATTGGGTGAAAAAATGTTTGCTGAGATTTCTGGAAACTCGCAGTTTTTTAGAAGCCTGGCAACCCCTTTCAATGAAAGGGATTCTCGTCAGTCTCTGCTTGGGGCTACTTCAATAGCACACAAACCATAGCGATAGAACTTGGAACTACATTATGGTGCCAAGTTTCAAAGAGCTAGCACAAACCGTGTTTGATTTAGAGTTCCAAATACATGTATCCATATAGGAGAAAACAGAGTGACATCTAAACATGAAAACGGTTACTGCAAAGGAACGGTTAAACCTAGAAGAACGAAATTTGGTGAGCCAAGTGGGATTGGTGTACTGATCATTAAATGGAAGTATCATCAAGATTGGGTGAAAAAAATGTTTTTGAGATTTCAGGAAAGTCGCAGTTTTTTGGAAGCTTGGCAACCCCTTTCAATGAAAGGGATTCTCGTCAGTCTCTGCTTGGGGCTACTTCAATAGCACACAAACCATAGGGAGAGATCTTCGAACTACATTATTGTGCCATGTTTCAAAGAGCTAGCACAAACCGTGTTTGATTTAGAGTTCCAACTACATGTATCCATATAGGAGAAAACAGAGTGAATCCTAAACATGAAAACGGTTCCTGCAAAGGAAGGGTTTAACCTAGGAGAACGAAATTTGGTGAGCCAAGTGGGATTGGTGTACTGATCATTAAATGGAAGTATCATCAAGATTGGGTGAAAAAATGTTTGCTGAGATTTCAGGAAACTCGTAGTTTTTTGGAAGCTTGGCATCCCCTTTCAATGAAAGGGATTCTCGTCAGTCTCTGCTTGGGGCTACTTCAATAGCACACAAACCATAGCGATAGAACTTGGAACTACATTATTGTGCCAAGTTTCAAAGAGCTAGCACAAACTGTGTTTGATTTAGTGTTCCAACTACATGTATCCATATAGGAGAAAACAGAGTGAAACCTAAATATGAAAACGGTTACTGCAAAGGAACGGGTTAACCTAGGAGAACGAAATTTGGTGAGCCAAGTGGGTTTGGGGTACTGATCATTAAATGGAAGTATCATCAAGACTGGGTGAAAAAATGTTTGCTGAGATTTCAGGAAACTCGCGTTTTTTTGGAAGCCTGGCAACCCCTTTCAATGAAAGGGATTCTCGTCAGTCTCTGCTTGGGGCTACTTCAATAGCACACAAACCATAGCTATAGAACTTGGAACTACATTATTGTGCTAAGTTTCAAAGAGCTAGCACAAACCGTGTTTGATTTAGAGATCCAACTACATGTATCCATATAGGAGAAAACAGAGTGAAACCTAAACATGGAAACGGTTACTGCAAAGGAACGGTTTAACCTAGAAGAACGAAATTTGGTGAGCCAAGTGAGATTCGTGTACTGATCACTACCTGCAAGTATTATCAAGATTGGGTGAAAAAATTTTTGCTGACATTTCAGGAAACTCGTAGTTTTTTGGAAGCTTGGCAACCCCTTTCAATGAAAGGGATTCTCGTCAGTCTCTGCTTGGGGCTACTTCAATAGCACACAAACCATAGCGATAGAACTTGGAAGTACATTATTGTGCCACGTTTCAAAGAGCTAGCACAAACCGTGTTTGATTTAGAGTTCCAACTACATGTATCCATATAGGGGAAAACAGAGTGAAAACTAAACATGAAAACGGTTACTGCAAAGGAACGGTTTAACCTAGAAGAACGAAATTTAGTGAGCCAAGTGAGATTCGTGTACTGATCACTACCTGCAAGTATCATCAAGATTGGGTGAAAAAATGTTTGCTGAGGTTTCAGGAAACTCGTAGTTTTTTGGAAGCTTGGCAACCCCTTTCAATGAAAGGGATTCTCGTCAGTCTCTGCTTGGGGCTACTTCAATAGCACACAAACCATAGCGATAGAACTTGGAACTACATTATTGTGCCAAGTTTCAAGGAGCTAGCACAAACCGTGTTTGATTTAAATTTCCAACTACATGTATCCATATAGGAGAAAACAGAGTGAAACCTAAACATGAAAATGGTTACTGCAAAGGAACGGTTTAACCTAGAAGAACGAAATTTGGTGAGCCAAGTGGGATTGGTGTACTGATCATTAAATTTAAGTATCATTAAGATTGGGTGAAAAAATATTTGCTGAGATTTCAGGAAACTCGTAGTTTTTTGGAAGGTTGGCAACCCCTTTCAATGAAAGGGATTCTCGTCAGTCTCTGCTTGGGGCTACTTCAATAGCACACAAACCATAGCGATAGAACTTGGAACTACATTATTGTACCAAGTTTCAAAGAGCTAGCACAAACCGTGTTTGATGTAGAGTTCCAAATACATGTATCCATATAGGAGAAAACAGAGTGAAACCTAAACATGAAAACGGTTACTGCTAAGGAACGGTTTAACCTAGAAGAACGAAATTTAGTGAGCCAAGTGGGATTGGTGTACTGATCATTAAATGGAAGTATCATGAAGATTGGGTGAAAAAATGTTTGCTGAGATTTGAGGAAACTCGTAGTTTTTTGGAAGCTTGGCAACCCCTTTCAATGAAAGGGATTCTCATCAGTCTCTGCTTGGGGCTACTTCAATAGCACACAAACCATAGCGAAAGAACTTGGAACTACATTATTGTGCCAAGTTTCAAAGAGCTAGCACAAACTGTGTTTTATTTAGAGTTCCAACTACATGTATCCATATAGGAGAAAACAGAGTGAAACCTAAACATGAAAACGGTTACTGCAAAGGAACGGTTTAACCTAGAAGAACGAAATTTGGTGAGCCAAGTGGGATTGGTGTACTGATCATTAAATGGATGTATCATCAAGATTGGGTGAAAAAAATGTTTGCTGAGATTTCAGGAAATTCGCAGTTTTTTGGAAGGTTGGCAACCCCTTTCAATGAAAGGGATTCTCGTCAGTCTCTGCTTGGGGCTACTTCAATAGCACACAAACCATAGTGATAGAACTTGGAAATACATTATTGTGCCAAGTTTCAAAGAGCTAGCACAAACCGTGTTTGATTTAGAGTTCCAACTACATGTATCCATATAGCAGAAAAAAGAGTGAAAACTAAACATGAAAACGGTTACTGCAAAGGAACGGTTTAACCTACAAGAACGAACTTTGGTGAGCCAAGTGAGATTCGTGTACTGATCACTACCTGCAAGTATCATCAAGATTGGGTGAAAAAATGTTTGCTGAGATTTCAGGAAACTCGTAGTTTTTGGGAAGCTTGGCAACCCCTTTCAATGAAAGAGATTCTCGTCAGTCTCTGCTTGGGGCTACTTCAATAGCACACAAACCATAGCGATAGAACTTGGAACTACATTATTGTGCCAAGTTTCAAAGAGCTAGCACAAACCGTGTTTATTTAGAGTTCCAACTACATGTATCCATATAGGAGAAAACAGAGTGAAACCTAAACATGAAAACGGTTACTGCAAAGGAACGGTTTAACCTAGAAGAACGAAATTTAGTGAGCCAAGTGGGATTGGTTTACTGATCATTAAATGGAAGTATCATCAAGATTGGGTGAAAAAATGTTTGCTGAGATTTCTGGAAACTCGCAGTTTTTTAGAAGCCTGGCAACCCCTTTCAATGAAAGGGATTCTCGTCAGTCTCTGCTTGGGGCTACTTCAATAGCAAACAAACCATAGCGATAGAACTTGGAACTACATTATGGTGCCAATTTTCAAAGAGCTAGCACAAACCGTGTTTGATTTAGAGTTCCAAATACATGTATCCATATAGGAGAAAACAGAGTGACATCTAAACATGAAAACGGTTACTGCAAAGGAACGGTTTAACCTAGAAGAACGAAATTTGGTGAGCCAAGTGGGATTGGTGTACTGATCATTAAATGGAATTATCATCAAGATTGGGTGAAAAAAATGTTTGCTGAGATTTCTGGAAACTCGCAGTTTTTTGGAAGCTTGGCAACCCCTTTCAATGAAAGGGATTCTCCTCAGTCTCTGCTTGGGGCTACTTCAATAGCACACAAACCATAGCGAGAGATCTTCGAACTACATTATTGTGCCAAGTTTCAAAGAGCTAGCACAAACCGTGTTTGATTTAGAGTTCCAACTACATGTATCCATATAGGAGAAAACAGAGTGAAACCTAAACATGAAAACGGTTACTGCAAAGGAGCGGTTTAACCTAGAGGAACGAAATTTAGTGAGCCAAGTGAGATTCATGTACTGATCACTACCTGCAAGTATCATCAAGATTGGGTGAAAAAATGTTTGCTGAGATTTCAGGAAACTCGTAGTTTTTTGGAAACTTGGCAACCCCTTTCAATGAAAGGGATTCTCGTCAGTCTCTGCTTGGGGCTACTTCAATAGCACACAAACCATAGCGATAGAACTTGGAACTACATTATTGTGCCAAGTTTCAAAGAGCTAGCACAAACCGTGTTTGATTTAGAGTTCCAACTACATGTATCCATATAGGAGAAAACAGAGTGAAACCTAAACCTGAAAAAGGTTACTGCAAAGGAACTGTTTAACCTAGAAGAACGAACTTTGGTGAGCCAAGTGATATTCGTATACTGATCACTACCTGCAAGTATCATCAAGATTGGGTGAAAAAATGTTTGCTGAGATTTCAGGAAATCTTAGTTTTTTGCAAGCTTGGCAACCACTTTCATGAAAGAGATTCTCGTCAGTCTGTGCTTGGGGCTACTTCAATAGCACACAAACCATAGCGATAGAACTTGGAACTACATTATTGTGCCAAGTTTCAAAGAGCTAGAACAAACGTGTTTGATGTAGAGTTCCAACTACATGTATCCATATAGGAGAAAACAGAGTGAAACCTAAACATGAAAACGGTTACTGCAAAGGAACGGTATAACCTAGAAGAACGAACTTTGGTGAGCCACGTGAGATGCGTCTACTGATCACTACCAGCAAGTATCATCAAGATTGGGTGAAAAACTGGTTGCTGAGATTTCAGGAAACTCGTAGTTTTTGGAAGCTTTTCAACCCCTTTCAATGAAAGAGATTCTCGTCAGTCTCTGCTTGGGGCTACTTCAATAGCACACAAACCATAGCGATAGAACTTGGAACTACATTATTGTGCCAAGTTTCAAAGAGCTAGCACAAACCGTGTTTGATTTAGAGTTCCAACTACATGTATCCATATAGCAGAAAACAGAGTGAAACCTAAACATGAAAACGGTTACTGCAAAGGAACGGTTTAACCTAGAAGAACGAAATTTGGTGAGCCAAGTGGGATTGGTGTACTGATCATTAAATGGAAGTATCATCAAGATTGGGTGAAAAAATATTTGCTGAGATTTCAGGAAACTCGTAGTTTTTTGGAAGCTTGGCAACCCCTTTCAATGAAAAGGATTCTCGTCAGTCTCTGCTTGGGGCTACTTCAATAGCACACAAACCATAGCGATAGAACTTGGAACTACATTATTGTGCCAAGTTTCAAAGAGCTAGCACAAACCGTGTTTGATTTAGAGTTCCAACTACATGTATCCATATAGGAGAAAACAGAGTGAAACCTAAACATGAAAACTGTTACTGCTAAGGAACGGTTTAACCTAGAAAACGAAATTCGGTGAGCCAAGTGGGATTGGTGTACTGATCATTAAATGGAAGTATCATGAAGATTGGGTGAAAAAATGTTTGCTGAGATTTGAGGAAACTCGTAGTTTTTTGGAAGCTTGGCAACCCCTTTCAATGAAAGGGATTCTCATCAGTCTCTGCTTGGGGCTACTTCAATAGCACACAAACCATAGTGAAAGAACTTGGAACTACATTATTGTGCCAAGTTTCAAAGGGCTAGCACAAACCGTGTTTGATTTAGAGTTCCAACTACATGTATCCATATAGGAGAAAACAGAGTGAAAACTAAACATGAAAACGGTTACTGCAAAGGAACGGTTTAACCTAGAAGAACGAACTTTGGTGAGCCAAGTGAGATTCGTGTACTGATCACTACCTGCAAGTATCATCAAGATTGGGTGAAAAAAAGTTTGCTGAGATTTCAGGAATCTCGCAGTTTTTTGCAAGCTTGGCAACCCCTTTCAATGAAAGAGTTTCTCGTCAGTCTCTGCTTGGGGCTACTTCAATAGCACACAAACCATAGCGATAGAACTTGGACCTACATTATTGTGCCCAGTTTCAAAGAGCTAGCACAAACCGTGTTTGATTTAGAGTTCCAACTACATGTATCCATATAGGAGAAAACAGAGTGAAACCTAAACATGAAAACGGTTACTGCAAAGGAACGGTATAACCTAGAAGAACGAACTTTGGTGAGCCACGTGAGATTCGTGTAATGATCACTACCAGCAAGTATCATCAAGATTCGGTGAAAAACTGGTTGCTGAGATTTCAGGAAACTCGTAGTTTTTGGGAAGCTTGGCAACCCCTTTCAATGAAAGAAATTCTCGTCAGTCTCTGCTTGGGGCTACGTCAATAGCACACAAACCATAGCGATAGAACTTGGAACTACATTATTGTGCCAAGTTTCAAAGAGCTAGCACAAACCGTGTTTGATTTAGAGTTCCAACTACATGTATCCATATAGGAGAAAACAGAGTGAAACCTAAACATGAAAACGGTTACTTCAAAGGAACGGTTTAACCTAGAAGAACGAAATTTAGTGAGCCAAGTGAGATTCGTGCACTGATCACTACCTGCAAGTATCATCAAGATTGGGTGAAAAAATGTTTGCTGAGATTTCAGGAAACTCGTAGTTTTTTGGAAGCTTGGCAACCCATTTCAATGAAAGGGATTCTCGACAGTCTCTGCTTGGGGCTACTTCAATAGCACACAAACCATAGCGAAAGAACTTGGAACTACATTATTGTGCCAAGTTTCAAAGAGCTAGCACAAACCGTGTTTGATTTAGAGTTCCAACTACATGTATCCATATAGGAGAAAACAGAGTGAAACCTAAACATGAAAACGGTTACTGCAAAGGAACGGTTTAACCTAGAAGAACGAAATTTGGTGAGCCAAGTGGGATTGGTGTACTGATCATTAAATGGATGTATCATCAAGATTGGGTGAAAAAAATGTTTGCTGAGATTTCAGGAAACTCGTAGATTTTTGGAAGCTTCGCAACCCGTTTCAATGAAAGGGATTCTCGTCAGTCTCTGCTTGGGGCTATTTCAATAGCACACAAACCATAGCGATAGAACTTGGAACTACATTATTGAGCCAAGTTTCAAAGAGCTAGCACAAACCGTGTTTGATTTAGAGTTCCAACTACATGTATCCATATAGGAGAAAACAGAGTGAAACCTAAACATGAAAACCGTTACTACAAAGGAACGGTTTAACCTAGAAGAACGAAATTTGGTGAGCCAAGTGGGATTGGGGTACTGATCATTTAATGGATGTATCATCAAGATTGGGTGAAAAAATGTTTGCTGAGATTTCAGGAAACTCGTAGTTTTTTGGAAGCTTGGCAACCCCTTTCAATGAAAGGGATTCTCGTCAGTCTCTGCTTGGGGCTACTTCAATAGCACACAAACCATAGCGATAGAACTTGGAACTGTATTATTGTGCCAAGTTTCAAAGAGCTAGCACAAACCGTGTTTGATTTACATTTCCAACTACATGTATCCATATAGGAGAAAACAGAGTGAAACCTAAACATGAAAACGGTTACTGCAAAGGAACGGTTTAAACTAGAAGAACGAAATTTATTGAGCCAAGTGAGATTCGTGTACTGATCACTACCTGCAAGTATCATCAAGAGTGGGTGAAAAACTGTTTGCTGAGATTTCAGGAAACTCGTAGTTTTTTGGAAGCTTGGCAACCCCTTTCAATGAAAGGGATTCTCGTCAGTCTCTGCTTGGGGCTACTTCAATAGCACACAAACCATAGCGAAAGAACTTGGAACTACATTATTGTGCCAAGTTTCAAAGAGCTAGCACAAACCGTGTTTGATTTAGAGTTCCAACTACATGTATCCATATAGCAGAAAACAGAGTGAAACCTAAACATGAAAACGGTTACTGCAAAGGAACGGTTTAACCTAGAAGAACGAAATTTGGTGAGCCAAGTGGGATTGGTGTACTGATCATTAAATGGAAGTATCATCAAGATTGGGTGAAAAAATATTTGCTGAGATTTCAGGAAACTCGTAGTTTTTTGGAAGCTTGGCAACCCCTTTCAATGAAAAGGATTCTCGTCAGTCTCTGCTTGGGGCTACTTCAATAGCACACAAACCATAGCGATAGAACTTGGAACTACATTATTGTGCCAAGTTTCAAAGAGCTAGCACAAACCGTGTTTGATTTAGAGTTCCAACTACATGTATCCATATAGGAGAAAACAGAGTGAAACCTAAACATGAAAACTGTTACTGCTAAGGAACGGTTTAACCTAGAAAACGAAATTCGGTGAGCCAAGTGGGATTGGTGTACTGATCATTAAATGGAAGTATCATGAAGATTGGGTGAAAAAATGTTTGCTGAGATTTGAGGAAACTCGTAGTTTTTTGGAAGCTTGGCAACCCCTTTCAATGAAAGGGATTCTCATCAGTCTCTGCTTGGGGCTACTTCAATAGCACACAAACCATAGTGAAAGAACTTGGAACTACATTATTGTGCCAAGTTTCAAAGGGCTAGCACAAACCGTGTTTGATTTAGAGTTCCAACTACATGTATCCATATAGGAGAAAACAGAGTGAAAACTAAACATGAAAACGGTTACTGCAAAGGAACGGTTTAACCTAGAAGAACGAACTTTGGTGAGCCAAGTGAGATTCGTGTACTGATCACTACCTGCAAGTATCATCAAGATTGGGTGAAAAAAAGTTTGCTGAGATTTCAGGAATCTCGCAGTTTTTTGCAAGCTTGGCAACCCCTTTCAATGAAAGAGTTTCTCGTCAGTCTCTGCTTGGGGCTACTTCAATAGCACACAAACCATAGCGATAGAACTTGGACCTACATTATTGTGCCAAGTTTCAAAGAGCTAGCACAAACCGTGTTTGATTTAGAGTTCCAACTACATGTATCCATATAGGAGAAAACAGAGTGAAACCTAAACATGAAAACGGTTACTGCTAAGGAACGGTTTAACCTAGAAGAACGAAATTCCGTGAGCCAAGTGGGATTGGTGTACTGATCATTAAATGGAAGTATCATGAAGTTTGGGTGAAAAAATGTTTGCTGAGATTTGAGGAAACTCGTAGTTTTTTGGAAGCTTGGCAACCCCTTTCAATGAAAGTAATTCTCGTCAGTCTCTGCTTGGGGCTACGTCAATAGCACACAAACCATAGCGATAGAACTTGGAACTACATTATTGTGCCAAGTTTCAAAGAGCTAGCACAAACCGTGTTTGATTTAGAGTTCCAACTACATGTATCCATATAGGAGAAAACAGAGTGAAACCTAAACATGAAAACGGTTACTTCAAAGGAACGGTTTAACCTAGAAGAACGAAATTTAGTGAGCCAAGTGAGATTCGTGCACTGATCACTACCTGCAAGTATCATCAAGATTGGGTGAAAAAATGTTTGCTGAGATTTCAGGAAACTCGTAGTTTTTTGGAAGCTTGGCAACCCATTTCAATGAAAGGGATTCTCGACAGTCTCTGCTTGGGCTACTTCAATAGCACACAAACCATAGCGAAAGAACTTGGAACTACATTATTGTGCCAAGTTTCAAAGAGCTAGCACAAACCGTGTTTGATTTAGAGTTCCAACTACATGTATCCATATAGGAGAAAACAGAGTGAAACCTAAACATGAAAACGGTTACTGCAAAGGAACGGTTTAACCTAGAAGAACGAAATTTGGTGAGCCAAGTGGGATTGGTGTACTGATCATTAAATGGATGTATCATCAAGATTGGGTGAAAAAAATGTTTGCTGAGATTTCAGGAAACTCGTAGATTTTTGGAAGCTTCGCAACCCGTTTCAATGAAAGGGATTCTCGTCAGTCTCTGCTTGGGGCTATTTCAATAGCACACAAACCATAGCGATAGAACTTGGAACTACATTATTGTGCCAAGTTTCAAAGAGCTAGCACAAACCGTGTTTGATTTAGAGTTCCAACTATATGTATCCATATAGGAGAAAACAGAGTGAAACCTAAACATGAAAACGGTTACTGCTAAGGAACGGTTTAACCTAGAAGAACGAAATTCGGTGAGCCTAGTGGGATTGGTGTACTGATCATTAAATGGAAGTATCATGAAGATTGGGTGAAAAAATGTTTGCTGAGATTTGAGGAAACTCGTAGTTTTTTGGAAGCTTGGCAACCCCTTTCAATGAAAGGGATTCTCGTCAGTCTCTGCTTGGGGCTACTTCAATAGCACACAAACCATAGCGATAGAACTTGGAACTACATTATTGTGCCAAGTTTCAAAGAGCTAGCACAAACCGTGTTTGATTTAGAGTTCCAACTACATGTATCCATATAGGAGAAAACAGAGTGAAACCTAAACATGAAAACGGTTACTGCAAAGGAACGGTTTAACCTAGAAGAACGAAATTTAGTGAGCCAAGTGAGATTCGTGTACTGATCACTACCTGCAAGTATCATCAAGATTGGGTGAAAAACTGTTTGCTGAGATTTCAGGAAACTCGTAGTTTTTTGGAAGCTTGGCAACCCCTTTCAATGAAAGGGATTCTCGTCAGTCTCTGCTTGGGGCTACTTCAATAGCACACAAACCATAGCGAAAGAACTTGGAACTACATTATTGTGCCAAGTTTCAAAGAGCTAGCACAAACCGTGTTTGATTTAGAGTTCCAACTACATGTATCCATATAGGAGAAAACAGAGTGAATCCTAAACATGAAAACGGTTACTGCAAAGAACGGTTTAACCTAGAAGAACGAAATTTGGTGAGCCAAGTGGGATTGGTGTACTGATCATTAAATGGAAGTATCATCAAGATTGGGTGAAAAAATATTTGCTGAGATTTCAGGAAACTCGTAGATTTTTGGAAGCTTGGCAACCCCTTTCAATGAAAGGGATACTCGTCAGTCTCTGCTTGGGGCTACTTCAATAGCACACAAACCATAGCGATAGAACTTGGAACTACATTATTGTGCCAAGTTTCAAAGAGCTAGCACAAACCGTGTTTGATTTAGAGTTCCAACTACATGTATCCATATAGGAGAAAACAGAGTGAAACCTAAACATGAAAACGGTTACTGCTAAGGAACGGTTTAACCTAGAAGAACGAAATTTGGTGAGCCAAGTGGGATTGGTGTACAAATCATTAAATGGAAGTATCATCAAGATTGGGTGAAAAAATGTTTGCTGAGATTTCAGGAAACTCGTAGTTTTTTGGAAGCTTGGCAACCCCTTTCAATGAAAGGGATTCTGGTCAGTCTCTGCTTGGGGCTACTTCAATAGCACACAAACCATAGCGATAGAACTTGGAACTACATTATTGTGCCAAGTTTCAAAGAGCTAGCACAAACCGTGTTTGATTTAGAGTTCCAACTACATGTATCCATATAGGAGAAAAAAGAGTGAAACCTAAACATGAAAACGGTTACTGCAAAGGAACGGTTTAACCTAGAAGAACGAAATTCGGTGAGCCAAGTGGGATTGGTGTACTGATCATTAAATGGAAGTATCATGAAGATTGGGTGAAAAAATGTTTGCTGAGATTTCAGGAAACTCGTAGTTTTTTGGAAGCTTGGCAACCCCTTTCAATGAAAGGGATTCTCGTCAGTCTCTGCTTGGGGCTACTTCAATAGCACACAAACCATAGCGATAGAACTTGGAACTACATTATTGTGCCAAGTTTCAAAGAGCTAGCACAAACCGTGTTTGATTTAGAGTTCCAACTACATGTATCCATATAGGAGAAAACAGAGTGAAACCTAAACATGAAAACGGTTACTGCAAAGGAACGGTTTAACCTAGAAGAACGAAATTTAGTGAGCCAAGTGAGATTCGTGTACTGATCACTACCTGCAAGTATCATCAAGAGTGGGTGAAAAAATGTTTGCTGAGATTTCAGGAAACTCGTAGTTTTTTGGAAGCTTGGCAACCCCTTTCAATGAAAGGGATTCTCGTCAGTCTCTGCTTGGGGCTACTTCAATAGCACACAAACCATAGCGATAGAACTTGGAACTACATTATTGTGCCAAGTTTCAAAGAGCTAGCACAAACCGTGTTTGATTTAGAGTTCCAACTACATGTATCCATATAGGAGAAAACAGAGTGAAACCTAAACATGAAAACGGTTACTGCAAAGGAACGGTTTAACCTAGAAGAACGAAATTCCGTGAGCCAAGTGGGATTGGTGTACTGATCATTAAATGGAAGTATCATGAAGATTGGGTGAAAAAATGTTTGCTGAGATTTGAGGAAACTCGTAGTTTTTTGGAAGCTTGGCAACCCCTTTCAATGAAAGGGATTCTCGTCAGTCTCTGCTTGGGGCTACTTCAATAGCACACAAACCATAGTGATAGAACTTGGAACTACATTATTGTGCCAAGTTTCAAAGAGCTAGCACAAACCGTGTTTGATTTAGAGTTCCAACTACATGTATCCATATAGGAGAAAACAGAGTGAAACCTAAACATGAAAATGGTTACTGCAAAGGAACGGTTTAACCTAGAAGAACGAAATTTGGTGAGCCAAGTG